>NC_056744.1:283846828-283871828 GCF_019279795.1 Protopterus annectens
TTGATATTTGCTCATTTTTTGACAGGCTCTTACAGTATAAGGCCTCACTCTTCATTCTTAAACTCTTTCTAACTTACTTCATGGGTTTAAAATGTTTCTAAACACATACAACCTAAAGGGAGTACCATTTAAAAGTGCATATGTACCATTAAGTGACACCTGTAGCACAACCACATAGAACTGCAAAATGTCCTTAAGTACCTCCTTCCCAGTAATTTGTAACATAATTGCTGCATAATTTCATCTGGGCAGTATACTGGGTTGTCACCTTTTCATATATTCAAACAGGGACATTTGTTTTTTGCAGAAATGTGTCATTCTTCACACTTCAAAGGACGAGATATTTCTTTACTACTAAAATAAATGCTCAGTGTTGTAGCAGAGCTATTTATGCTGTTTTATACAATAATGGCTCATTGCTATTCCAAAAACGAGCATGCTGAATAGACAGCCCAAACACTGTGCCTGTTGCAAATTGAACATGTGCTAAATAATAATAAGTCTGGCCACTGAAGTACCATTGAGCAGCCAGACTTTTCTTTGGGCATATACTAGAGGATACACCAAAATATGACAAAAATCAGGTATGTTCTGAAAAATTAAAACATAAATATACCTGATTATCCTTGCATTTTCATGGTGTCCCTGTAAATGTCTGTTTTCCAATATTTAAAAACAAAACTAAACAAGTGGCAACAGCGGTTCTGTTTTTTTTTTCATCTTACTAAATAAATAAATAAATAAATAGAGATCAGCTGAGATTCTGTTATCTCTGTTATCTCCAATGCTTCTTCTGCACTGATGTGTAATGTAAGAGTTGGAAGTTAAGTCCCATGGTCTTGTGCAGTACATCAGTATAGTGAACACAACAAGTAAAAAGACAGAAGTGCCCTTATTCAATCCCATTATTTAATAAAGGTAATATATTTCTTAAATGATGTTATTGTATAAAAGCAATACCCCACTCTTGTTAGTAAATATATCAGTATTTACCCATGGTTGGCTTTGTTTAAACCATAAAAAAAAAACTTCATGAAAAAAGTCATGCTTGCAGGTCTCAGAATTACAATAGGGAGTCAATTGTGGCTGGGATCACTGAGGTAAGATTAAGAGAATGGGGTATGGCACTGCATTAATTATTCATTTACTTAGGTAGTAAAGTTAAACAACATAATAGTGATTTCAGTTTTCTTTACAGGAATTTATTGATGAATTTTTGTTCTGTTTGCTGTTTGTGTTTGTTTATCTTACAGGGTATAGTGAAGCTGACAACATCATCCAAAAATCCATAATATAGTCTATGGTAGTAAACAGTTTCCTGAGAGCACTGTCATAGTTTGGAATTGTCAGAAACATTAAAATCTTATGATATTTGTTAAGATATTCAAAATTAAATTGGATAATTTTCAGTGACAATAAATATATTTCATTTTAGAGCCACAGTGGGCAGAATGATACACAATACATTATTTGCCACTGACTCTTGCTCATAGCAGAAACACTAGATTATTAGTTATTTAATTGTTTTCTTTTCACCAAATTTGGCTGGAATCGTTAAATGTGTATATACAAGTGGATGTGTTTACTTAGCAAAAGGGTCCCTGGGGTAACAGTGAGTGTTCATCTTGGCACATCAGAGACAAAGTTTAATATATTGTGGTTAAGATTTACTGAAAACACTGCAAATGCTGTCTACCAAAGTACTCATATTTGATAAAATAATACAGATGTAGCATTTATGCACACTTTACTTTTATACTCATAGAGCTGCACTGTAGAAGACAGAATGCAGCATTCTAAGGAAATTGCTTCTTGTTTTCCCTCTAAGTGTGGAGCTTAGTATAAAGTGACATGGCTTAAATTTGCTTTATGATGAGGCTTTAAAATGCATATATTTACAGCTAACGTCTTAACCATTCATCATAAATACATGCCAACTGCATGAGCATTGATTACAAAATGCTTGCTTAAGCAGAACATACTTATAAAATGTTTTGGTAATAAATATTTCTTCTGGTTTCAGGGCATTTATAGCTGTTTTAATGGTGTGCAAGATATGAACAGTCCAGTTCGTGTCAAAAACCCAGATGTCACAGCAAACTATGCTCAAGCAAATGTACTAAAAATGCTACGAACAGCAAAAGACCTTGTCTCAAATGCTAGTGTTGAAAATTCCATAGAGACAGCAACAAGGACAATTGAAAACTGGACACGCAGAAGTGAAAGTATGAGAGGCAATTTTTCTGTCCGAGCCTCTCAAGTCCTCTCTAATACTTCCAACAGGCCTCCCTACCTGCCTAACATTATAGACCCTAATGTCACTTATACACCTAGGACAACTAGTCCACTGTTATCTCCTCAAACATATGCTGATAATGTACAACCTGATTATGATGTAGAAAGAGGATTAGACCAGGTTCCTCATCCCCATCAAGCTGACTGCAGTGAAGATGATGTTGGCCACACTCCTCCAATTTCAACAATTACACAGATTCCTCAAATAATGATACATAGCCCTACTTTCAAACAGATGCCTTATAACAGACACTCATATGCAAAGAGTCACTGCAGCCATGCTGAGTCACCTTTTATGTGCTACAGAGAGCTGTCCTTACCTGATATATATGGGGAGCATAAAAGTCAAAGTACACAGAATATATGCTCCCCAGTACAAGTCAGAAAAGAAAAAGTGCAAGAATATCCTATGAAGACATTTGAAATAGGTAATGGATCACAAAGGGTTACTCCAAACAGAACATATTCAGAATTACATAGGAGGCACCCTCTGGACAATTACATTGTACAGAAATCACGCATGAATTGTCACTTGCAGAAAGATAATACGACCTGCAACTCCTGCATTAAGGTACTTACAGAACCTGAATCAGAGGCAATACCACTACTAGGGCAAGAAAGTTTCAACAGAAGAGATCCCATATTAAGAAATCCATGGGTGTCAAGTGAGAAGCTAAGAATGTCAGAGGATACAAAGCCCAGCATACAACCAACATTAAGCCGAATGCCAGACCTTTTTCCCAGTACAAGTTCAGTTCATCAGCAAGTACCTGTGGTATATCATGGGCACAGAAACTATGAGTGTTACCCTTCTCCTGTCAGAGATGCAAGTTATGCATGTAGAGATCAGTATATAGACTTGCATATAAACCATCCATATCGTAAGCCACGATGGCTGAAACACTCACAGTCTGCAAAGCTGCCTTCATATGGTGATGCATGTTTTCGCAATACAGGAGCCCTACGTCGTTCCTCAACAGTTGTTAATCGATATCCGTACACTGACTCATACTCTAATATGCCATTTTGTTTTGACCAATCATGTTCCAGGTTACCACAATTCTACAGAGACACTGGTAAGATGCATGATAACCTTCTGTTTGGTGGCCTATGTCCAAGAACTGGCAGCTTGCTAGTGAAAGACAGTAACAGAAGACCTCTGTATACAGAAAGTTTCCCAGGAAGATATGGCAGTCAGAGAAGTAATGAATATGGGCTTCATCCAGCAATGACTAGAGATAGAAGGCAGCTGTTAGAAGACAGAAGATTAAATAGCCCCTGTATAACTAAAACATGGAGAAGAATATCAAGTCTGGAGTCAGAGGTTTAAAGAACTAGGGCTCTGACTCCAGTGATCCAAGCCCTAGCTCCTTCCTTAATTACAACTCTACATTCCAGTCCAGATCTCAGAAGCACAGACTCCAGACTAACAACAGCTTAAGCACTAGCCAGACAACAAGAAACATCTTACAGCATCTCCTCAACAGTCTCATTGTTTTCACAATTTTATATACATTTGTCACAGAGAAACTTGGACTCCCAGCTGCTAAACATAGTATAATGTAAATCCCAATGAATTCCATTTTACATTATTAACTTATAGGGTTTGGCAGAATAACTGTGCTGTCATACTGTTTCCTTACCTCCTTTCTCTACAACTAAAGTTATTCATCATCATTATTTATAGCTAAGTGGACTTTATATTTGATGATCTTTTGAGTAAAGACATGTGATACTGCCAATACTAAACTGTGAATTTTCCCACAAGGTATTATTCAAGGAGTCTCTTCTTTTTAGTAGTGTGGCCTTTGCCATGGAGTAGCATTCCATTTCTGTTTTAGATTAGTTAACAGATGACCCTAATATTTTGGTCTGTGATTAATCTGATTGTTCCCAGATATTGTTTTATACCTGAATGGCATTAGAAGTGTTTCAGATAACTATCAACTTGCAATTATTAATATATCTAAGGTGAAATTTGTGATTTCATCAAAAAGTCTTCCAAGTACAGTATTAATCTCATATTTTTTGTAAAATGTGTGTGTTGAGGGCTGTTAATATTTAACCACTACTATGACTTCTTTAAAATTAAACTGTCAGAGGTACTCGGGGTATCTACTGATGCAGAAAAGCAATTAAATATGATGGAGTCGTATTAGAGTTTTTGTCCTGAGGACATCTTGGCTGTAATACTATTGCCTCACATTTTAGAGTACTGGAAATAAAATAAAATACATTAATGGAACACTCTTGCTGTGATTAAGCTATATTTTTGAGTATAATGCATTCCATGTTGTCTAGAAAAACATTGGGTATTCATGTTGGCATCATATTTTTAAAAATAATCTATTTAAAGTAACTATTTCAATTATTTCATGATCACAGCATTGTTTATATTATAGAAATAAAAGGATAATATTAGCTGTCATTTAGGACTTCAACCCACAACCTCCAGCAGGCCAAATTGGTGTCACTTCCACTGAATCAAAATAAAATCTTGCTTGAAAAGTTTTCAGTTTAGAGAGCATGGTCCACAAAAAGCAATCTAAAAGAACATTATCCAGTAGTTCTAAACCATGAGTCCCTGAAAGTTGAGGGATGGTGTTCAGTACATCTGAAGAAGGTGCAAAGAAACACTGAAAGTATGTTTACTTGAGTATAGGCTGAATGATGTGTGGTTTTACAAGTACAGGCTACTGTTCTTTTGGGTCACTTCCACTGGACTAACAAGAGCTACTGTACTAATAGTTTTTGAGTTTTCCCTTAAGTGACTTAATCTTGCAACTAAGAAACCCCCAGAAGGGTAACAAAGCTGTGTTTGTAATTAGGCCAATATTTTTATTTGGTATACAGTCAGTGATTGTTCAGACATTGAATAGATTGTGAATATTCATAATACTTCTATTAAGTATGTCCTTGTTTCTGCATGTTAAAAATAGTCGTATTCCCATTCTGAGGGAATATCATCCCGATTTGAAATGATCATTGTTCCCTTATATTCAACATTAAATACCTCATTGTTTCGTACAAAAGTATAGTCATTAGGAATCGTCTTAACGGGAGACTTCTCTGTACCCCTGAAATGAGAATACTTACAAGTGTTTTCAAAGTGTAATTTCTGAAGTCCTTGCAAAGGTAAATACATAAAACTAAGGTAGCAAGGTGGCGTCTACAACTTTGCATGATTTTTGAGGCATGACAGAAAAATGGTCAGCATGGGATGTGCAGAACAGAAGTTATTAAGGAGTGGTTGCAAAAAGCAGGGGAAAAAATGTGGCATATTTCCATGTCTACATTAATAATGCAAAACTAGAGTGTGATACTGTCATGTTGGGAGTGGTATATTCAAGCAGTGAGTATTAGTAAAAAATGACATTAAAACATGGTGGATAATGTGAAGGTGTTCTGAGATATAACTACTCTTTTTTTGGGTAAAGTAGTTATGATACTTACCTATATTTTCATAACTGCATTAATTTCATAAAAGCTGTGTAACTTAAAGGTGAGCAAATGTTGACATCTTATACAAAACAATAACGCACACAATGTTGCAACTGATACTTGGCATCGAACACAAATGTTTTGTAGATTAATATTATTTTCTGAAATATCATGAAATTATTATACGCATAATTTGCATGGATTTGGCAGTATCACAAAACAGCAGTATGCTATCCCATCTTGTCATGCATTACTGAAAAACTCTTGAATATGTGAACAATTTCCTCACTGATATCTTCAGTCTATCTTGTACACTTACAGAGATATAACCCTCTGCTCAACCATAACACTAGTATTTTTGGCAAACAAAATACAGTATACAATCAGCGTCTATAGACAGACATTTGATACTAACACCACTGCATAGCCCATTATCTGCCAAAGAGTAGTCATATTTTACATGTTTTGTAACTCACACCATTTGTCAGATATTATGCATCTAATGAAGTATGTTTTCAATGGAGGATTTTGGAGAAAAGCTGTCAGGAAGCAAAGCTGTTAATTAGACTCCTGCTGTTTAGGACTAAATGAGTTAAGTGAATTACTGAGTACAGTGCCCCCTTCAAGATAAACCTCAGTAGCAATGTCAAACAACTAGATTGAAGTTCTTAACTAAGAAAGTCAAGGGCTTTAAGCCTCTGAGCTAACAAGAGAGACTGGAAATACCATTCCTTTATTCAGTATCTTATAGATTCTTGAGTGAAGATCTGTGCCACGCCTTACATATCATTACAGACCCAGTTGTCCTAGATATCTTATTTCTCTACAAATCTAATTGCTCCACAAATGCCTTAACTATGGTATTATTTCTTCATCTCCTGTTAAAAAACACGATGAAGAGAAAAACTCATCACCTGTGAAACTGACTGAACCTTACAGAATAAGCAGTGTGATACTCTGTCATCAAATGGGGCCTAGATGATTGGATGGGTGCTGTCATCCCTCAAATTGGGGCTTAGATGATTGGATGGGTGCTGTCATCCCTCAAACGGGGCCTAGATAATTGGATGGGTACCGAAAAATTTACCTTAAGATTGACTGGCCTAGCCCTCCCACGTAAAGGGGGGTAAGAACTAAGAGTGGGTACTGGCAAGGCATAAATGGTTATAAGACTGAATTGCCCTGAAATTCCTGTGAAACCTCTGAATGATCATATTATACTACTGCTTATATACTTTAATTAGTTTATTTAATTTTATTAACTGGATAAATACCAAAACCCCACTTAGTAAAAAGTTCTTTTTCTGAGATAACCATGGGGAAAGGTTCTTTAGTACAAACTTAACTATGATTTTAGATCAGCCTGTCATTTTATGTAGCATGCCCTTAAGCAGAAACTCATAAAGAGCATACTGTATATGGTTCATGAGAATGAGGCCTATTTATTCCAATGCCTGCTTCTGTGGAAGACAGAACAATGGGCTAAATATACAGGTTTGGATGTTACAGAGGGGGGAAAGCCCTGTCCCAACCTCTCATGCAGAGGTCCTTTTCCAGTGCAATGTTTTACTTATAATAATCAATTTCAAGGTCAAACTGAGGAACATATGTTCATGTGAAGAAACTTGGCATTCAAGTTCAAGTGTATTTAGATACTTGTCCATGCACCATAACAATTTAAAATATGTAGTAAACACGACATATTATAATCGAAAATAAACAACAAATATGAATAATAGGCAGTAAAGCAGTATGGAAATAAATACAGTAAAACAAATAAGTAAGCATGGATGAAAGTACCAAGGCTAAACACTAGAAACAGTTCTAAAATTATATAAACTAGTGGAATAAATAGGGTAATTTAAATATAAAACAGTGGATAAAATTATCAGTTACATGCTATGGAAACATTTAATTCATCTTGGACCCGAGTGCCAACAGCACCTACTGGCTAACAGGAAACAAAAGAGCACTAATCCTTGAGTCACCGCTTCACAAATTGATCTTTACTTATTTTTCTTGGGCCCAGAAAAACTAAGCCACAGTTTAATCATACTTAGAAGCTGAGGGATGGTGGGCAGTTGTTTGTTTAATACCACCAGATTCTGGAAGTACTGAAAAGTTTAGTCAATGAATCAGATTAAGATATTACTGGTTATTAAGATTATTAATTTATTACATATTTTCATTCTATGGCTGATTAAAAAGGCAGTAGCATTAATACAATTTAGACAAGGAAGAAATAATATAACATATACACAGCAAGTAGGCAAGGAAAAAAATATTGAAATGGTTTTGTAGTTAGTGAGATAGGTCAAAGAATGGAAAGACAGTCAAAAGAAAAAAAATGAGAGATGTGGAAAGGGAAAAATACAAAAGGAAGTGAAAAAAAAATTTAAAAAGAAACAGAAAAAGGAAGAATAAGAAAAAGTAAATGAGCGAAAGCTAAATTATATTAACTGTGTATTGTATCTCAAGGAAAGACAATATGAGATGAATAAACCAGATAAAACTTACAACTGGTTTTTATTTGAACTTCCAAAAGAATTATTACTAGCATGCAGTCATCTGCAGAAATGTGCTGGTGGTAATTCTATTAGAAGTCTGAAAAAGTCTATGTTCAATTTTATCCGGTTTATTTATATTTTTTTGGTCAGTGTGCTAAATTATGTTAACTGTACCTAGGATGTAAATTCCTTGCAAATGCTGGTACTGACAAGCTCTAATGGAATGCTGCTGATTGTGAAGATCAGACGAATAACTCTCAGCTGGTGAGTGCCGTTCTTTTTCCTGTTGATTTCATTGTCTACAACCAGAACTTTGAAAATATTTAACACGGTTCTATAACTGAAGTGATGTCTATAATTTAACTTTATTCCTTTTTGTCTATTTTAGTCTAAAATACACATGCTGTAAGTGGAAAACTCTGCCTCTAAAATGGAAGAAAACAGTGTGGAAGAAATCATGTCAGTTTCTAAAAAATTGTATGTATGACTGCTTGACTATCATGGGCCAGTAATTCACACTGCAGCTTCTACAGTGCATACATTATAGGCATGTATAAATCAATTCACAAGACATATACCATGGTAATACTGTCAGTGTAAGATCTTAAAATATCCATTTCTCTGATGATATTTTATTATTCTATAAAACACACACACACACACACACACACACACACACACACACACACACACACACACACACACACACACACACACACACACACACTCACTCACTCACACACATGCACAAACACACAGTCAGTATGAAAGTAGCTTTACTACCTGGCAACAAATCCACTGACATGTACCATCAATAACCAATTTGTGAATTACAGCTTCATTATCTCTTAGCAGCATCAAAGCATATTGCAAGTCTGTGGTTTTAATGTTGAAGTTAGAAACTCATTTGGAAGTACATCATATCATTTAAAAATATAGCTCCAGCAATGTTTTTTGTTTTTATTTTTTTGCCTTTTTCAATTTGTCATGGTAACATGGGTTTTGAAGAAAAGATAGCAACTAATGTCATATCAATTTAATTGTAAAGTCAAGCAGCATGCATCAAAGGTCATAGCGAGTTTTTTTTTTTTTTCAGAAGACAGCAGATATGCCTCTCTGAGGATGTATGACAGTCTTAAGTGTAACGGTTCTACTGATATTAACAAAAAGTCATTCAGTATTTCATTTGGACTATAAGAAAAGAAGAATTGCTAGGAAAGGAAAAGACCAGGGATCAAAACATAGTGACTGAGTAGTATATCTAAAAATGGAAGAGGAACAAAACGTTAGTTACATATTTTAAAAGAACAGATTCGTATAGATGTGAATTTTTGTAGCATGTTTAGTAAAAAATTGCCTCTGTGCTGGGCGGCTCACTAGATTAATAGTGTTTGACAATGTAGTATCATGCACTGAAAGTGATTAGAGGAATTAATGTATGGTAAGTACTGCAAATGTGTTTTAACTGGAAGCCTTCCATGCATAATTTAGTAATGCATATTAACTCTAACCCTGCTGTTGCCCCTAACCCTAACGTGCATCTTAACTTTAAAAAAACCTTTGTAGTAATACTACCACTGTTCATACAAATGAGTGGAATGTGACATTTGTTTCCTTTTTCGATGTACTGAGTGTCAGTGTGTTGCTTGTATGATAACAATGAATGTTCAGCATGTCATGGTACACATTTTGAATGTTGACCAAGTGACATGTCAATGATTCACTATATAATGAATAATGTAAGTGTAATAGTGCTGTGACGTCCTCTCTCAGGGCTAGTAGTCAAGGACAGGAACCACAGTAAGACAAACTAGTGAAAAACAAAAAGACAGCTTGGAAACACCAAAGCAAATTCTCTCTCTAAAACTTCTGAAGGAAGGGTAGGGTTGAGGTGTTCTAAAATATTGTCAGTCATATCTGTTTTTAAAAAATGTTTTAAGTAGCAATTATGTGGATGTGCCTTTAAGACACAAGATTTAATTAGAAGTGTCATGTGACAAAAAAGGGCGTGTATATATTGTTTGTGTTGAAGTTTGTTCAGTTTCTGATGAAGTCTTGCCATATGTGCAAGACGAAAAGCGCTTCATTAAACTGAGAGAGAATTTGCTTTGGTGTTTCCAAGCTGTCTTTTTGTTTTTCACTAGTAGTCAAGGAGCCTGAATCCTCACCACTGACACTGGAGAGGGACGTTCACTTGGAAAAAAATGGATTCACCCAGTATTTCCAGATGCAGCTCTCTGCATCAAGCGCAATTTCCCTTAAGAGCACATGAGGAACACACTCAGTCCAGGAGCTGGATTTCCCTCTCTCTCCAAATCCCCAGTAAGACTCCCCACTGGCACAGCTGTAGAATTGAGTCCTCAGATGATTGTCCAATCCAAGCCTTCACCACTCTGTGTGATACCAGTGCTCCTTGTCCCTGTTTCAAGCATCTGACACACACACGCACACACACACACACACACACACACACACACACACACACACACACACACACACACACACACACACACATACATCTGGGAAAGGCTGGCACAGATTTACTAGCTATGCCTCTTCTGCCCAGACTATAAGGTAGTTACTGCCATGAGACACTCCAAAGCTAACTGCTCTAAGGCTCTTACAAGGGTAAGGCTTTCAGGAGTGGCCACAGAGTCACCAAGTAAATATGAGTACTCTCAAAGGTTAAAATATTTTCTAAAGGACCAGCCACAATGAAAAGTTTAAATATATTTAATAATAAATAATAAAATAACACGAAAATACGGAATATCTAGTTACAATAAACACCAGAGTTTCATCATAGGAAGTATTAAATAACATAAATGAATAGATTCACACAGACACAGAAAAGCAGTACTTAACTAATCGTACTGTATTTTCCTGACTGATCTAAAGAATTACTATTCCCTGGTCACTTACTAGAGCAAGGCAAGATGAAGTGGGTAAGAGATCCTTCTTTGTCAGGTTGCAAAAACTGAGTGCCCTGAGACTTCAATCTCATCTAGTATTAAACACATCATCTCAGTGATGCATTACAGAATGACATCATCTACATCTGATCATCTGACTTCTGCTTCTCATGCTACCCCCTTTCCTAGTAACCGACCCAGAATTTTGTACATATGTGTCAAGAATACACACACATAGAGCTTTGCTAAGATATTTGCAGCTTCTGAAAGTCATAAAACAATTTCAAATTTCTACCCTTCCAGAGTAGCAATTACTCCAGTGTTGAAGACAATACAGAAGGCTTCCTAGTACTTGTTTTCCCAGACATTTTGTCTCTGACTTCGATCAGATTTAATTTATTTTTTAATTTCACACCATATTTCAAAGTTATCTGGACTGAGATTTACCTCTTCTCTTCCAGTATCCTCTGTTAACATATATACATTTCGTCAGTTACAACTGTACATTCTGATATAAATGTATATTTCATTTCTGTCGAGCAAGACACACTGTTGATACATGTTTAACTGAAGCAACTTTACAAATACATTTTTCAACACAAGCATCTGTGAAAATCAGTTTGATATACAGATGACATAATTCTTTACAGAACTCCCGCTAGCTGTACTGGCATATGTTACACATCCACTGCCCTACTTCTCCTGGCATTGCTCGCATTACCTCACATTGTTATGGCCTCAGGGTACTCTGTGTTGTAACTACTACTGATATTAACAAAAATTAGTCAGTATTCATTTGGACTATAAGAAGAGAAGTATAGCATTGCTAACAAAAGGATAAGATCAGGGATGAAAAAGATGGACAAGGTGGTATATCTTAATTTGGAAGAGTTACAAAAAGTTAATTTTTTTAAGAGAACAGATTCTTATAGATATGACTTTGTTGCAGTCTGTTTAGTAAACAGTTACACTTGTACTGGGTGGTTCACTGGATTAATGATATTTGGCATGATAGTAACCTGCAATGAAGGAGTCTAGATGAATTAATGTTTAAGTACTGCAAATTTGTTTTATCTGGAAAGGGCAACAAAGGTGCTTGGTTTATGATCAAGAAATGCACTTTTTTATTTCTACCAAAGAAACACCAACACTTTTATTTGCATTATATATCAATTTGTATTAGACAGAAACACTCCACTCAGTTCAGTACTTAGCACTGAACATTGTACTTTACATACTAGTACAAATATCAAAGAATGGCACTCAGGAATTTATTATACCATCCATAAGAAATAATAATAAAGAATGTTATAACTCCAAACAGATGTTCATCTTCCTAGTAAGACAAGCCCATGAAGAACTCAGCTGTGTATACTTTAACCTGTTTACCTAAGGTTTTTGTACCTTCACCAGCTAGCCATAACTTTACCAAATTTAGTATAAGTAAAGCTGCTAAACTGAAGTCCTCAGTTCATCAGCATATCCAGTGGGGGAACATGACTTTCCAAGTCATCTAACAAGGATCCCAGTAGATTGTCCATCCTTCATAAAAATCCCCTCTGGTAGGTGAGATGTTTCCCATCCTTGTTTATCTACTTCACTTTGGCGCAGTGGTACAGTGGTAGCATTGTCATCTCACAGCAAGAGGTTCTCTGGTTTGATTCTTGGCTGGGGTTCCTTCTGTGTGGAGTCTGCATGTCCTCCCTGCATTCATGTGGGTTTCCTCCCATGTTACAAAGACATGCATCTGGAGCATTTCTCCCTGGGCCTCTGCTGAAAATTGGCTTTGTCCCAGTTAACAAATGTTAGAGAAATAAACTTTATAATCACTGTTTATGTGAAAATGTAACTTATTATGAAAGACTAAAATAGCTGAACACATACAGTATCTCTTATAGATATCTAAGAGGAGACCTTATACAGGTAAATAGAACATTTAGAGACAACTACCTCTGGGAATGTTTGGGGTTATCAAAAAGTAGTAAAGAATCATCAGACAATCTATGCAGAAGATTCTATAAGAATGAGAAGTGTATTAATTGGTTCTCAGAGAGAGACGTTGATGCATAGAACAGACTACCAATTACATTAAAGCAAGTACTAGTTTAGATATTTTTAAGAACAGCCTGAACACTTATTATGGGAACAAGTGTTTTGTTATATTGGCAAGCTAGAAGGGCATTAATGCCCATGCTTGAAATATTTGTATGTATGTACGTATATATGTTCGTATGTATTCAAATACATTATTTATTCAACCATTTTAATATCTTCCATAACCAAGGAAGACCATCTGAGAAGTCCTTCTCCATCCAAAGTTTTGGAGCATCAGCTTCCCCAGGGCTCTTCGTGACATCAACTGCAAGAGATGAAACATTGTCTATACCCCTTACTCCAGCACAGTGGAGTGCCCCATTTGTACCCTATCACCTAAAGTTATACTAATCACCCTAACCTCAATGTCCTACCAATGGAAAGGAGGGAGGATGGGTTTGTTCATTCCATCAGATCTTACAACACAGAGTTCAGCCTAGCCTACTGTATGACCCCCCCATGAATCGGTGCATTCTTTTACCTTCTTATCCCTTGTCCAGTCAGAGGGTCCTGATCATTACTTCCAGGTCACCTATCAGTCGTGTTCATCCAATCACTTGATGCAGTGAGGAAGGCACAAGGACAATGTAGTCTGCTGTCAAACTACCATGGTCTTGATTTCTCCCCACCAAGGAGGCAAAAGAGACTTAACTGCAGTATCAATAAATGTTTATTAGGCAGAAACAGATCACTTAGTTCAGGATTTGTTAATAAACATTATAGTTCACATGAATATACAAATATCAAAGACTGACACAGAATATTATTACAAGATCCAGAAGAAATAATAATAAAACAAGCTGCAACTTAAAGGAGATATTCACCCTCCTAATAAATCAAGCATTTAAAGAAACTGGCCATAAACACTGCAGACCATTTATCTAAATTTCTGATAGTTCCTCCAAATGGCCTTAGCTTTACCAAATGCAGTATTTTTATACTTATGATTAAAGCTGCTAAGCTGAAGAGCTGAGCTCATTAGCATAATCAGTAGGGGATCATGGCTTTACAAATAATCTAGCAAATGTTCCACTGCAGCTTCCATCCTTCAGCAAAATTCTCAGTAGTGTTGTGGCATACTCTGTCATACTTCACTTCATAATCACTACATTTTGTATCATTCATATTATATACGTATTAACCCATTTTATTAATATCCATATCCAATGGAGGCTAAGAAGTCTTTCTGTATTACAGTTTTAGAAGCATCAGCTTCCCATGAAGTCTTAGTGGCAGCAGCCCAAACACAGAAGAAAAGGCCCAGGCCCTATACCCCACTGCAGTCGATCAGCTGCCACCTTTCCCAGAATGGTGGGATGTTTCCCCTTTTGCACCTTGTACCCAGCCTGCCATGACCTTTAGGAAATAACTCTTCATAAGCAGTTCTCTCTTTCCTTCCCTCCTATTTTTAATGTCCAGGTCTTGTAGCAAAAACATGAAATGCAATTTAATCAGATACAGCCTTACCTCAGAGAGGTGAACTCCATCCTGTCAAACTTAAATGTGATCCTTGTACTCAAATTGTGTGTGATATAAACATAGCTGGCTTTAGGCACCAGAGAACCATGCAAACACTGGGGATCCCCAAGCACAGCAAGTTATTTTACTGGGGCCCTTAATCATCCTTGACTGTGTGCTAGCCCCACAGACGCTGCTGCTGGTTGGGGAAAAATGAATAGAAAACTGTTTTAAATTCCTGGTTACACTCTAACCTGAACATGTGATATGACTCTGTTAGGATAAAGCTGATAATGAACATGAGCTTGATAAGCACTAGAGAGGTCATCAGCTCAGAGTGACTGGTCTCTGAGCAAACCTTGGATTTTAAGCAGATCTGATGTTTCTGATATTCAGGGATGTTTTTTTTTTCAGGGGGTTTTATAAATACTGGCAGAACACCAAATAATTGACTGACTGAAATCTCAATTTCTTTGCTGAAGAATTCAGAACAGTTTCAAAAATAATAACAGAATAAAGGCTCAAAATCAGGAACACATTTTAAATATTACCCTAATTCAATTAAAAAGTTAATGGAATAACATGTTTTACATCAACATGCATTTTTTTGGACAATAAGAAGTATGAAACTCTGATGTCTGGATTTATTGAGTGTCTGAAGTCCTGAATGATTTACCAGCAAATCAAACTTTTTTATGAGGGACAGAGCAAAATTATGAACAAAATCAGGGAAGGTTTGTGAAATCAGGGACAGTGACATGTATGCGTTACGCCTCAATGAGGTAGATAACAATGACTTACTCCTGCTGCTGTTTGATGACTGTTAAACAGCGATCACCTATTTAGTGTGGCATTACCAGTGTTGCACAATGTTTTGCGATTTGCTGAAATAAGTACAGAATTAGTATTGCTATGGCTTATGCGTCTGTGTGTGTGTGTGTGTGTGTGTGTGTGTGTGTGTGTGTGTGTGTGTGTGTGTGTGTGTGTGTGTGTGCATGCGTGCGTGCGTGTGTGTGTGTGTGTGTGTGTGTGTGTGTGTGTGTGTGTGTGTGTGTGTGTGTGTGTGTGTGTAAAAATATCACTGATTTTTATCTGTTCACACACCAAATAATGCCAGGACGCATATATTATTCTTTTGAATATCAGTATAAATCCAGCTAACAAGTAGTTATATTTCAAAAGTAAGGCATAAAATATATCATAGAACATTCAGATACATAGATCATGCAGAGGTCTGGTGGCCCACACTCCCCAGACTGTATAAATGGATTCAGGAGGTTCCCTTAATCATACTTGACTGTGTGGGGGCTCCACAAAAGCAGTTGCTGGTTGGGGAGAAATGAGGAGAAAAAAATGTACTTATTTTCTGATTCCACTCTTTAACCAGAACAGCGCTGTGATATGACCCGTTATGACGAAGCTGATAATGGCACCTGCTCTAAAACACACCCATTCTAAAACCAGACCTGCCCGGATATATGTGTACAGAAAGCTGCTGTAGGTAGTTGGGGGAGCTGGGGATTGTGTGATAATTTGTTTTAGTTTTCATCACAGTCAAAACTTAGAGCTGTGCACAGGAGGTCATTATAGCTTGTGTTTGGGCTGAGGACAGTGTAGTAATTGTTTCCTTTACTTTTCTCACAGACCTCAGAGGTGTACAAAGAGGATTACTATAGTTTGTGTAGGGGCAGTGTGTACTGGAGCAACAAAGTAGAATACACTACTGTAAACATTATTTTTTTCACTTCCTTCATAATCGCACATCAGGCATGTATACAGGTGTCTGCCTTAGGGGTGAGGACTGAGGAGTCATGTCATGTATGTGTATGCCACTTAAAATACATGACTGTGGCAATTTGAATCTCTGCTTTTATCCCAATCTAACACCAGAGGGATGCATAGGCAGTGACTGTCTTTTTTTGGAGAGTAAGGGAGGCAAGCAGTATTCCTAGATAGGACTTGTGCATCCTCACTACAATAGGCTTGCTAGTATATTGTGGGCCACTGTTTTGCCATCTTTGAGCATTTAGCATTCGGCACAACTTCTGTCTTCTGTTAAAAAAAATAAATAAATAAAACTGAATTTTTTTCTTGGTCGTGATTTTTGTTTAGGGCACCACTGGATTAAAGGGTTGGGAAAATGCCCTAAAATACATTCCAGAGCAGCTATAACTCCTATGGCTTCTGGGGCCAACGGCTTAATTGAGTTATTTCCTAAATGGTTATTTATTGTGCTGTCTTGGTCAGGAAAGGTGTGTTTAAAGGATGCAAGAAAAATTAAAGCTGAACAACAACACAGAATTTCTTTCCTTGATCATAACTTCTGTTCAAATCATCATTGAATGAAAAGGCTGTGTAAGAAGAAAAAAAACTTTAAAGTGCACATCAGAGCATATAAAAAGCTATGGCTTCTTGAAAAAGCTGAAGAGTAAGGCAAAATGTGAGAAAAAGAAAAAAAAATAATGTGTATGGTATGGGGAGCCCAAGATGGGAGAAAGCAGAAGTGAGGACTGGAGTGTGTGTGTGTGTGTGTGTGTGTGTGTGTGTGTGTGTGTGTGTGTGTGTGTGTGTGTGTGTGTGTGTGTGTGTGTGTGTGTGTGTGTGTGTATGTGTGTGTGTGGCAGGGGGGACTTAAACAGTAGGCCTTGCCTAGGGCACCATTTCACCTAGGTTCAGACATGTACAAAGTTCAGACATGTACATAGAGGTGTTGTAATGTATCATTGTTGCAACTAAATGTCAGTAACTGTGGATGTCCATTTGTGAGATGGGCCAACATAGTGTGGTACACAGGCCTGTTATAATGTAGGCACATTGTAGCTACAGATCAGTCTGTGCATACTACACATAAAACTTTGCAGCATAAACAAAAAGGCTGCTTAGAAGGGGTAGCAGTGATAGGGTGATACCTAGATTGAAAGTGCCTAGAAGACCTCCAACTTGACATTTGCTGGGGGCCCAAATAATGCTAACACTGTCCCTGGATATAAAACTAAAACCCCTGACATATGAGAGTGTCTACCCGTTATCATATTTATATATTTTCTCACTTTTTTTAATGATTTGACATTGGTGGCATTCCTCTATGCTTCTTATTATCAGTGATCAAACAATTAAACTACCAGTGAAGCACAATATCCTTGCACATGATGCCAGCCAGTTTTTCCTTAGATCTGTGGCCTTTATCACCACCCACACCCCCCAACCCCCAACCCAGTATATATATATATATATATATATATATATATATATATATATATATATATATATATATATATATATATACTATCCACACTGGCACAGCAATGGCGTTGTTGCCTCACAGCAAGAGGTTCTCCCGTTCAATTCTCAGCTTGGTTTGGGAGTGCCTTCTGTGTGGAGTCTGCATGTCCTCCCCGCGGTAGAGTGGGAGTTCAAAAGACATGCGTTGAATGGGCGTGCCTTTGTTGAAGGTTGGGCGTCGGGCTGGCAACTCGACACCATAAAAACCAAATGCCAATCATTAGCAGACCGGAGTTCCGCTGTGGCGACCCCTAACCCAGAAAAGCCGAAATTCAAACAAACAAAACAACATATATATATATATATATATATATATATATATATATATATATATATATAGATATATATATTTATATATAGTCTTTCAACTTGCTTAGCCATGTAGTTCAGTACAGTTTCAGCTCATGATACATTAGTATCTCCAAAATAACTTCTATCTCATGAGGTCTGTACCAAGCAGTCTCCCTTCTCTATGCACCCTGGCCCATCTTTTGTACCAATTGTGATATCTCCAACAAGCTAGACTGTCTTTCAACCCTCATAGAAAACAAATGTCTTTTTCTTAATGAATTGTCAAGATCCAGATATAGTTAATAAGGAAAGACTGTCTCAGTTATTCTCAGTAATCACCCCAACATAATTAGTGCTTGCACACCAGAATATCCCTTCTTAGAAACCGCTTGTTATTCATCTCTATGTTTTTGTTCTGTTCTTTTTAATAAAGTATCTAAACCATCATTCACTTTGTATAGCGCAAAAGACCAATACTAACAACCTTCATATCCATTTAATAAGATCTACTGATGCTCTCTCTTGTCCAAATCAGACAATTTTAAGGTTTTAATGTCATACAAAGAGAAACATATCAAGTAAATTTTGACTGTTTCTAAACCTCTTTTAAGGACCACTTCAAATTCCTGACCTTAAAGGACTCACTTGAAGCAAAGATGATTCCTGGCTTGCTGTGCCTAGTAATGTATGGGGTGATGTTGTTTCAAGTGAATTTTGAAACTTCACCAGATAAATTGATGAGATTAGTATACTTGACATTTTTGGATTTTGAGATAATGGTTTCAGTGAGTTTAGAAATTTTCAAGTTGAAGGTTGCTAGTTTATCATCTGACTTAACCAGGGAAGGAGTTACCAGGGAATAGTACATGAAGAATCTACATTTGTAAGGACCCAGTAAAGAATATTATTTCCTCTAGTAGGTTTGTTAACAATCTGGTTGAGGGAGTTTTTGTTTATTAAATCTAAGAACTTTCGGGCATATTCTACATTGAAGGTATATGCATTCTATTGACAGGTATCTAAAGTCTTCCAAAATAATGAAGTTCTTGTTTATAAAGTATTCGCCATATACATTTGGGAATCTTATCTAATTTTTTTCATAAATTGATAGTGTCAATAGTGACATACGTCTGGCCTGTCCCTCATTTACCCTGCCAAATCACTGGGATGATCTTATCAATGAAGTCTGAAATAGTGGCAAACATACAAGTGTCAGGCTTCAAATCAGTCAGAAAATGTACATAAAAACAAATCCCATTACCCTAGCAACACACCAGGTTTATAAGAGCAATATTAAAAATATAATAATATAAACACCTTTTTTATCAGATTAAATTTAACTGTAGGTGCGCGGGTTTGCCCATTGCTTAGCTACGCATACTGTAGCTTAAATGGCACAAGAAGATAAATATCAAGATACATGCAAATGAAGCAGTATTGCAATAGTGTAGTGGTCAGAGCATTCACCTTGTGAGCATTCATTCACGGTTCAATTCTCATTCCAGTAAATTCCATTTTCCATGTCAAATCACTTTATGAACAATATTTTTTGATGTATAACCTACTAAATAACATATATTTGTGAACTGGAGTACTGTATTAAATTCAGATGTGAGGTGTCATTGTAATAATGTTGTAAAATCCACAGATAAACACAAGTGCCCCATACAGTATATGTACACATGAATCAGGGATACAAATTGAAGGTATAATGTGTAATGAATGATAAATCCATAGAGTGTCCAAATCCACCACCTTCCCAAGAACCATGTTAGGTTTCTGTCTAAATTAGTGCAGGGGTAAGCAGGAGTAAGCACTTGTAAGCAGTAGAAAGTGGGTTTAAGCCTGTTTATAGTGGGGTAAGCAATGCGCACACAGGTTAAACAATATTGAAGCTAACTCTCTGTATGCATATTTAACCGGAAGTTAGCATTGCTTACCATTGTGCAAACCCACATACAATTGCTTAAAAGTGCATTAATCACTCTGTATCAAACAGCCGCTGTTCTGCCCAGCAACAAAATAAACAGCCATTGCAGGTCTTGAACCCAGGACCCTGTACAGTACAGTCACAGTAGTTAACCAGTAAGCCATCACAGCAGTGCATAAGACTGAGGTATCACCAAACAGATCCTCACTATAGGAAAATCAAAATGTACATGTGAAAGGAATCTATATACAGTTTTATGTTGTTTCACCTACTACATAACATAAATATGTGAACTGGAGTACTGCATTAAGTCCAGATGTGAGGTGTCGTTGTAATAAAGTGTTGAAATCCCCCAATAAACACAAGGACCCCATACAGTGTACATACACATGAATCATGGATACCAAACATATATATATATATATATATATAGCATGTAATGAATGATAAATCAATGCCAAACAGCAAATAGTGTGCAAATTAAAAATTAGGCAATGCTAAGCATTGCACACCCCTGCTTACTAGGTGTAAGCAATGTGTAAGCCAGCTAAATCATGTTGCCCATTGGTATACCCCTTTAAGCAATGTCAACCTTCGGTAAGCAGGTTTGCCCATAGCTTAGCATTTTCAAAACTGTCCAATCATAGCAAAGTGTGGGAAATTGGCCCTATTTAAACCCCACAGGTGGGAATACATCTCATAACTGGTTGCAGCTTCCTCCTGCAGGGAATATGACTGGTGTGGATGAAGGACAGCTCTTCCGGGCGCAGCACTGGGGCATCCAGGAGTCCAAAGTCATGTCAGGACTCCTTGTTAAATACCATGACCAGAGACTGCTGCAGGGCTAGTACCAGGTATCCCAATATAAAGTGGAAGCCTGGGACTATCTCACCCGTGACCTCACCAGTGTCACTGGCATACCTCAAACTGGTGAGCAGGTCAGGCAACACTATGCCAACCTGAAATGGAGAAAGAGGGAGCTCTTGGATCAGTGGATCCAAGAGGCTAGGTGGACGGGTGATGCCCCAGCCATGTGTATCAGTCTGCTGTCTGTTTAATAATTGCCAGCTAATGTATATCATGGATAGGTATGGCTAAATATTCTTATGTCTTTGACAGTGGCAGATGAGCAGGCTGTGAACCAGGAAGCCCATGTCTGTAGATTGCAGAGGTTGCATCGCGAGGCAGGTAAGTAATAATCTTGCATGTACTGTCATAAGAAATAAATCTAAAAGTAGTAGAAAGTTAATTGCCAGTATAAAACCTGCATTGTGTATGGCATGTACTGAGTAAACCAGACAATATGGCAGGAAGAGTCTCATATAGGTTGTATGTAAATAAAAGGTTAACAGCCCGACAATAAAGGTCTAACTGCTGGACTGCTTGTGTTTACTCTGGTATCATATGGTAATGTAGTGTTGCAATCTCTTAATAGTAGTGTTGTATTAAGCACTGTTACCCACACTGTGCTACATAAATAAAATGTGTAGGAATGTCTGTATACAACTGTTGTAATCACAAAATGTCATAATGTACAATTGAGAGAGACTTAGAAAACAGTGAAAAGATAGACAACATAATCCAAATAGCAGACTCAACTGAGATGTGAAGTGTTGTATTTTTAGCACAGACAGCCATGGTTCGAATCCTGGGAGTGGTAGTAAGCTGTATGCAGAATCATACCCCACAACTGTACAGATATTATCAAAGTCCAGATAATTGGTGTAAGCCCCCTGCCTGTCCCCCTGGCAAATCAGTGGGATGATCCCAGAAATTTAGGCAGCAAATAATGACATACAACTGATTTCAGACATCATAACTGTCAGAACCATATCCATAAGAACAAACCTGTCACTCTAGCAACTCACCAAAGTGTTTTGAGCTTAATAAGCAAAGTATGTCCCAACTCCACCCCCATGTTGTGAAGTTATGACCAAAGTGTGTGCAGTAACAGAGTGAGATGTATGTGCATAATAATAATAATGTGGAATCTGGTAATATGTTTAACAACATTCAGGTAGTGTTAACAAACATTCCCCCCACAGGTCTGTCAGATACAAAAACTGTGCCTAGAAATAAAAGATTGAAATCTTGGACTGGCACTGTTGAGTCTGGTATTGTATGGCAGTGTTAGTGTTGCAGTATCTCGGACTAATAAGGTATTACTCATCACTGTCATCCACACAGTGCTGCATAATAAAACTGTCTAGGAAACCCTGTATAATAGTGTTGTAATTACAAGGTCAGATTTTAAAACCATGGGAGACTTATAGAAAGAATTTAGAGAAAAGATACACAGCAAATATCTATATAGCACACCCAATTGTGATGTACACTGTTTTATTTTAGCACACACAGCCATGGTTCAAATCCTGGGGGTGGTAGTAAGCTATACGTAGAATCATACCCCTTAAATGTACAGATCTGTCTGGAATGTCCAGAGAAATGGCCCATATCTGCTGGCTGTTACCCTGTCCTCTGGCATATCAGTGTGCTAATCTCTGATATGTAGACAGCATTTAATGTCATATAACTGACTGTCAGGCCAGTAAATATTTGGAAAATGTCTATGAAAACAAAGCTGTCGATGTACAACTCACCAAAGGTTTATGAGGGCAATAGTCAAAATATGTCCCGGTTTCACCTGCA
This sequence comes from Protopterus annectens, assembly GCF_019279795.1. Taxonomy (NCBI): domain Eukaryota; kingdom Metazoa; phylum Chordata; order Ceratodontiformes; family Protopteridae; genus Protopterus; species Protopterus annectens. The sequence goes on from NC_056744.1 coordinate 283,869,688, forward strand.
TGTTGTCAAGACATGCCCAGAGTGTGTGCAACAAGAGATGGAGAGGTATGTGCATAACATCAACCTGGAAACTGGGAATATGTGTAGAAACAGTCAGGTAGTGTTAACAAACAATACCTCCACAGATATACCAGGTAAGAGGTATATAATGCAGGAAAAACACAGTTCATGTATATAGTTGTCTACATCCATACCACTGTCCAAACTATAGCCATAGGGTAGGGTAATAATACCTGTAAGGTACAGATCACAGCACTGACTAGGAAAGTAATGAGAACTACAGGAATATACAAGTTAATTGACATCTTTCTCTCTTCACCACCCATATCAGCAACAATAAACTAAATACACAGTTCAATCAGTATGTGCACTATTAAATCTACTGTTGGAACATATGTCCTATTGTTTGATAAATATTGAAATTTGTTCTATGCATGTGCCATGTTGAAATACTCCCACATTGGGGGCATGCTGCCATCAATGTACCTGCATGCTGTTGTAATGGCCACTGTGGTTCCATATATGCATGTGTTCTGTTTGCTATGCAACTGTTCCATATCTGGTGTTTTGGGTTAATGGGAATATCTATGCATGCTGTTATTCCTAATCCCGGAATGTATTGACTATTACTAACCCACATATATTTTAAAATTGAAACACCATAGCATGTTTGGGAAGGCCGGTCTCAGCAGACCCACCTTTCCACCTCATTGGCCATGGCACCAGGCACCAACATGTCTGGGGCCCACCCCAAGACCTCCTTGTCTGCTGGTCCTGCATTACCTTTGGGTGGAACCACCTCAGGGGATGGGGCTCACCCCCCTTTGAGCGGGCACAGACAGGATAATCTCACCCATTGTCAGGTCCGCCGTGGTCTGGTGCATAGCGAGCTCTGCAGGCAGTTTGAAGATCTGCTATGCCAGCTTGAGGGCTGCGTGGTGCAACTAAAGGGTCAGCCTGCCCCTCCTACTCTGCCCCCAGCACAGCCACCTTTGGGGCCATGAAGGTGCAGTGGTGACTACCCATGGGAGGGGACCTCACTCCCACTGTATGCACTAGGGGGCTCATGGGCTTCTGACTTCCAAACACCCCTTTTCATCCAAGGATTTTACCCCCCCACATGTGTCATATACCACCCCTGCATGCTCTCTTGTCTGTCTTGTCTGTTATCCTACCCATCCTACCTCCCCAAATATACCTACTATCCCTCCCCAACATCCCACTCTCACCTTAAAAAAAAGTGCAATCTGTTTCCAAAAAAAAAAACTCACCCCATACATAGCTGTCCATTTTGCACACATGTCCACTGGACACATGTAATCTGGTCTAATTGGCTTTACAACATATTATTGTTGTCCTCATCCCTCTGTCAAGGGTATGAGTGTCCAAATCTACCTCCAAATCAGTGTATATGCACAGCTGTTGCTGTAGAAGAAATGGGCAGCTATGGACCTTAACTACACCTGTCCTGCACATCCCTAGCTATTTTCCCTATCTTTCCCTCTTTGTGACCCTTTTTCACCACTTTCCTATCAAACCTTTTTCATTTATTTTAAAGAAATTAGTGCGGGGGTAAGTGGGAGTAAGCACTTTTAAGCTGCAGTAAGCGGGTGTAAGTTCGTTTGCATGGGGGTAAACAATGCCTGCACAGGTTAAGCAACTAAGAAGCTGAGTATAAGAAACTGTAACTGGAAGTTAGCATTGCTTACCATTGCGCAAACCCACGCAAACCTGCTTACAACTGCTTAAAAGTGCCTTAATCACTCTATATCCAAAGGCCCTTGTTTGGCCTAGCAACACAATAAACAGCCTTTGCAAGGCTAGAACTCAGGACCTTAAACACCATAGCCAAAGTGATTTATCACTAAGCAATGTCAGATATACATAACCCTGATGTTTTCACAATCATATCATCCAGCACAGTCATTCAACAGTACAGGAAATGTATTTATACATGTAGATGTGTGTGTGTGTGTGTGTGTGTGTGTGTGTGTGTGTGTGTGTGTGTGTGTGTGTGTGTGTGTGTGTGTGTGTGTGTGTGTGTGTGTGTGTGTGTGTGTGTGTGTGTGTGTGTGTGTATATATATATATATATATATATATATATATATATATATATATATATAAAACATATCATGCAAT
>NC_056744.1:283876828-284011828 GCF_019279795.1 Protopterus annectens
ATGATTGACTTCAACAATTGTCTAAGCTTCTGGTGTCATTCTAAAGGGATCCAGTATCTGTCTGCCTGGGATGACATGATCGACAGACCACGATGTTTTGCCAGAGATGGCATGCACCTGTCACCCCTGGGATTCTGGATACTGGCTAAGGTTCTTGCTGCCCCTATAGTGCCTTTTTTAGGCAAGGTTCAAATGACTAATTCACCACCATAACAGGAACAGGCAAGCAAAAACTGAGGGTGATGCTACTCAATGCTAGAAGTCTAAATCTCAAAATACACTCACTCGAGGCACTCCTTAAAATGGAGAACATCGATATCTGTGCAGTGACTGAGACCCGGTTCAAGGCTCCAGAGATCACCCCTGCACTACCAGGCTATAACTCATACCACACTTTTCGGCCATGTAACTTGGACCGGAACACCAAAGGTGGAGGTGTGTCCATATTCATTAAGGATATCCACACCTCCAGGCTAGTTGCTCAGCATAATGCATCCAAGGTTATCCAAGTGCAACTAACTCTAGGCAAAACTGCTATCCAAATTGTAGTTTGCTACAGATCCTCCACCATGCCCTAGGATTCCCACTCCTCTTTTCCTGATGTACTGTAAAATATTCGGGTTCAACCAAACACCCTAATAATGGGTGATTTTAACTACCCCACCATTAACTGGGAAAACTACTCATGTACCAACTCCTTCGCTCAACGCTTTCTGGAATTCATAAACTCCAATGCCCTAGATCAACTTATCCACACCCCCACCAGGGGCAACAATATCCTAGATCTAGTCATTACTAACATGAGTGACTGGTGTTTCACACCTGAAGTCAATGCCTCATTGGTCCGATCTGACCATAAGCTAATCACCCTAGATATCCACATCCTGCCCCCACTCCCTATTAAGGAAACTATGGTAAAACATTTCTCCAAATCCAACTTCATGCTTCTTAAGACAGAAATGGTGAACTTCATGACACCCATGCAGATGGATCATACAGTTACAACTACTGAATCCTACACAATTGCACTTTATAAACCCTTACACGAGTGCATGGATCGTGCTATCCCAAACAGAACCAAGATGCTATCCTCCAAAAAAAGGAAGCCAATCTGGTGGTCCCCTGCCATAAACAAACTGTGCAACAGAAGGAAGAAACTATTGCAAAAGATAGTAAAATCCCATGAGTGGAGGAGCTCCCTGGTCAGCCTCAGTAAGTAGTTGTGATCCCTGATAAAATCCTCCTAAGCTAGTTACGAAAAAAAAAAAACACCACTGATTCTAAAGACAGCCACAAAGCTTTCTATAGATATGTCAAGAATCTCAATGGCAACACTCAGATCTGCTCTGAGTTACAGCACAATGGCACTAAATATACAGACCCAACTGATATTGTCAACATCCTGGCAGGTAGGATCAGTGCTAACTTTACCCCCCTCTCACCCCCTAAAGAACCCATCTCTCTACAGGAAGAATGCAAAGTTCCTGTAATTACGGCTGCACAGGAAAAAAAACACACTCTCCAAAGCCAAGAACACAGCATCCATGGGACCAGATAACATCCCAGGCTGCATTCTACATGAACTACAGAACGAACTGGCACCCCACCTAAGTACCATGTTCAATCATAGCCTCACCTCAGGCTTTGTGCCCGCTGAATGGCGCACAGTGACGGTTATCCCACTCCACAAGGGGGGAGCTCCACGGACCCTGGGAACTACCATCCCATTAGCCTGATGAGCCTGGTCTGCAAGGCCATGGAACGTATCATCATGGAACTTATAAACAAAGACATTGGTAATCTCCAAACTCTGGACCCCACCCAGTTCAGGTTTGAAAAAGGCAGATCATGTCTCCTAAACCTGATAGATTTCTTAGAAGCAGTCACCAAAGCCATAGATGAGGGTAAGGTGGTTCACACAGCCTATCTAGATCTTGCCAAGGCTTTCAACATCATCCCCCTTCTGGAATTATAGATAAACTCACTAAACTAGGTATAAATCCTTATGTCACAAGACGGGTTGCCAACTGGCTCACTGACAGACCACTGTGAAAGTAGCAAACTCCAAATCTGACTTCAGACCAGTGAAAAGTGGAGTACCGCAGGGTTCAGTCCTGGGTCCTCTCCTGTTTGGTATCTACTTCTCTGACGTACAGGCTAACACAGAAGGTCTTTGGCTAATGAAGTTCGCAGATGACTGCAAACTAGGAGCCATAATCGAAACTCCTAATGATGTGGACATCCTACAAAAAGGCCTCACTGAGACAGATGCTTGGTGTAAAAGCCATGACCTCAAGCTCAAGGCTAAAAAGCGCATTGTCATCCCCTTTGGTAAAAACTCTGTACCCATGAACTACAACATAGACGGTAGTATACTTAACACCAAAAGTGTTATAAGAGACCTTGGGACACAGGTGGACAGTAATCTCTCCTTTGATAATCACATCACCACAGTAGTCATGAAATCCTTCTATGTGGCACACCTCATCACAAAAGGTTTCTCATCCAGAAAAAAGAGGTCATTGTTCCCCTCTACTCATCACTCAGTAGACCCATTATAGAGTACAGCGCCCCTTTTGGTATTTACCTCACAAGACATCTACAACAACTGGAAAGGCCACAGAAATACCTCACAAAGAAGATTACCAGCCTCTAACAGATGCCATCCACAGACTGACTCAAAAAACTCCAGCTTTACTCTGTCACATATTGCCTACTCAGGTGATCTCTGCCTAACATACAAAGCTATGTCAAACCCAGAGCTGTTGGACATGCTCCACTTAAAGAAATCCCAATCCCTCAGAGCTACATGCTCTAGGGACCTAAACCTTGTCACCACAATAAACAGAACATGCCGGAGGGAAAGATTCCTGTCCCAGAGACTTCCCATACTCTGGAATAAACTACCTATCTATATCAAACAAAACTCCTCTTTAGCACTCTTCAAGAAAAATCTCGATAATTGGATGGGAAATAGGAAATTCACCCTGGGGATCACTTCTGTGGCTCTGCTCGACAGTGGCACAGGAAAATAATTTTCTTGGGTGGCAAAAGCCAGGGTACCTTTTTGGCTGGGCTTGTCTAGGCCCTAGGGCCGATAGCCTAGTACCTCTTTATGCGCCAATGATATGTGTGAGGGAACATCACACATATCAATACACACACACACACACACACACACACACACACACACACACACGCACACACACATATATATATATATATATATATATATATATATATACAGCAGTAAGTGTGTGCAAAATGGAAGGTTATATCAGGTGTGAACCCCATGTTGGGAACACACTGCCCTTGTTTGTGAAGGTGGTATTGGGAATTTGGGAAAGGATAGCAGGTATATTTGTGGAGGTGGGTTGGGGTGGAGGATAGAGAAGACAGCCTACAGGTGCAGTATATGACACATGTGGTGGATAAACACCCTGGATGGGGAGTGTTGTCTGCGATGTGGAAGCCCCATGAGCCCCCATATGGAAACAATGGGACCAAAGCCCCCACCCATGGCCAGTCAAAACATCAGATTCATGGCCCTGAAGGTGCCTGGCCTGGAGACTGAGCAGGAGGAGCAGGAGGACACTGTGAGTGTGTACTGAGGGAGTCAAAGTGCCATAACACATCCCCCAAGTCTCTGTGGAGCTCCCTATGCACCAGACCCTGGACCTGACCTCAGACGACAGGACCATGTCTGTGTGTGCTCCCAGGGGGGGAGGGTGAACTCCATCCCCTGAGGTAGTTCCACCTGAAGGTAGTGCAGGACCAGTAGATGAGGCAACCCCAGGGTGGGTCCCACATGTGATGTGGCCTGGTAACATGGCCAGATGAGGTGGGAGAGGTGGTTCTGCTGGCGACTGTTCCCTAAACATGCTATTGTGTCACTGTTATAGAACATATGTGGGTAGTAATAGTCCACACATTCCCAGATCATGTCCAACAGTATGCATAAATAAACCTAATAACACAAAACAACAGATGTGCAGCAATCACATAGCAAACAAACCACATGCATATATGGAGCCATAGTGGCCCTTACAATGGCATGCAGGTGACATTGTCCATAACAGGCCACCAATGATAGTCACCCCACAGGGAACATGACTATAAACACATAGCACACGGTGTTGTACAATACAATATATGTTCCAATGGTAGGTATTCGGTAGACATACCTATTGAGTTGTGTGATCAGATTGTTGTTGCAGATATGGTGGGGGGAGACAGAGATGTGTATTAAAAACTATGATAACCTTGCTGTATGAGGTCCTCAGACCTGTTTCCATCTTTATGTCTTTCAGGAAAGATGTCCCAGGAGAGGCTTCCCATTTATACAGCAGAGGAGAATGATGTCATCATCTCACACCTGGTGCAGCACTACCAGGTGTTGTTTGGCAGAACAGGCCATGAGCAGCAGGAACAGACCACCCTGTGGAACAATCTTGTCCATAGAGTAAACGATGTCGACCTGCATAACCGCAGTTATGAGCATGTCAGGCATTGTTGCACAGACCTACTTTGCAATGCCCATCGGCATGCTGCTGCAGTCAGGGGGGATCATTTCACAATGGGGGGGTCATACCATCCAGCCCCCCGACACATGTTGAGGAGCTCCTTGCCAGCCTTGGGGTACCTGCCCGCCCGCACAGACAACACCTGGCAGACAGCATAGTGGAGGTGGGTGCTATCCACACAGTGGAAGAGGATCATGCAGGTAAGGCCACAGGGCACATCAGTAGACCACTGTTGCATATCCATCTGCATCTGTACAGTTAGATCATGCATATGTGAGATGATATATATATATATATATATATATATATATATATATATATATATATATATATATATATATATAGTCAGTTGCTGCATAGTAGTAATAAACAGATGTGCATAATCTGTAGTATTGTGGGCTTGTACTACTGATGTACTGTAAAGCTGCACCCAATTGAGTTACTCACCACATGCATCTGTCATGGAAATGCACCTTCCAGCAAGTATACGTCCCCAATGTCACACCAAGAAATGGTCTGGTGTCCAAGACATTTGGCCATCAAATGTGCCCACTTACCTGCAACAGAGGCAGCCATGGCTTGCACACATCTTGTATGCCATGGCGTAGCCCCATACGCAACAGGTAGCACCCAGGAGTTGGACATGTAGCCATACCTCACCATTGCAAATACCATCGCAGACAGTGCAGACAGTCATGTATGTGGTGAGGATGTATGGGCAGGTATAATGTAGAAAATAAAAAGATGGCCATCCAAGACAGATGATGTCACATGTAGCAAAATGGTCATGCAGGCTGCCTAGTAACATGCCACAACATTGAGGGAGTTGCAGGAATGTCTAGCATGTACTAGCTGTGCAGTACCCACGGCCGGCCTTAGGCATAGGCGAACTAGGCAACTGCCTAGGGCGCCGTACAGGCCAGCCTAGTAAAGGGCACAGTTTGTCTTCATTTATTTATTTATTTTAATTAATTGACTTGTTTTATTATGCAAATGCATAATAAGAAAAGTACATTAATTAAAATGAATAAATAAATCACAGAGCGCAGGAATCATAAGGCGAGCGGTGAGTGCCTTCCCACTTTTAAACCTGTAGTGTGGCCAGGAGGCTTCAACTACCAAAAAAAAAAAGCTTCACTCCACCTTTCAGGAGAAATATATGCGCATCATACGCATGTACGCCGACACCACTGATGTAAAGACGTTCTGTGGTGGGGCGTGGAAAGTAAACTAGCACTTCAAGATAGGGATTAATTCCGTGTGTATGCATGTGGCCATTTCGTTTAAAAAGGAGGTAAGTAAGTGTATTTGTGTGTGTGTCTGTGTAGTTTAAACCGGGTTACTGTATGCGAGAGAAAGTATGTATGTATGTGTATGGAATTTAAATTAGTCATTCTGTTTGAATGAGAGAGAAAGTGCATGTGTTACTGTGTAAGAGAGTAGATGTGTTTAGGAATGGAAGGTGTGTGTCTGTGTGTTGTATGAGAGAGTACGAGTGTGTGGAATTTAAACTAGTTTTTGTGTGAAAGAGAATGCATGTGTGTGTTGTTTCGCGAGACAGTAGGTGTGTTTGTGTGTGTGTGTTTATTGCTATGTGACAGAAAGCAGCTGCGTGTATGCAACATACCTCTCAACTGTCCAGATAAAATTTGTAGTTCTGTGATTTGCCACTTAAGATAATTTTATATATATATATATATATATATATATATATATATATATATATATATATATATATATATATAGTGTTGATATATATATATATATATATATATATATATATATATATATATATATATATTTATATATATATATATATATATATATAGTTTAAATGAGCAGCGTGGTTGCATTTATTTTAAGTGTGTTTTTTATACAGGTTTACATTTTTCGAATACTGAAATTTTAATGTAGGATTGATCTTAAGCAGTTTTATATTAGTGTTTTTGTATATCAAAAAAGTCAACAAAAATGTGTTTTATTGATAACAGCAAGGCAGGTCACGATAACACTGTTTATGGTACAATGTTTAGAAAAGTACAAAAGTTAATCTATGGTGTCTTTTAAGCACTGTTTCTGACTTCATTTGAGCACAAGCTTTGGCTGTGGCAGTATATGAAAGGCCTATGTGTACTGATATATTGAATAAAAATACCCTGATAACTGAATGTTATAGTTTTTTAACCTGCTTTATTGTAGGTTGAAAGTTTAAGTGAGTCTCCACCAAAAAGCCCCTTATTTATTTTGTTTGTTATCAATGTGGTCTTTTTCAGCAAGTGGTAAGGTTAGTAAAATACAATGTTACAACCCTTAGTAAATTTAAAGAAAAAAAACTATCATTTATTTACAGTCCACATTTTGGGTCAAGGGTGTGTCCCGTTTCATTGAATGGAGAGCTAGTCATGCAAGGCAGATTAATGTTAAGCTTGCTTATTCTCTTTCCAGTCGTGGTGTCAGTCTAATATTTTGCAGGCTTGTAGGAATCTTTAGTTATTCAGTTTGTTGGTGATGATACAGTACATTCTAGACTGTTTTCCTTAGGTGGAAGCTTAACTGCCACCATGCCTATTCTCAGAAGTCTGGTTCCGTCAAAATGTGTCTAGTTCAATAGATTAAAAGCTAATGTTTGGCTTGGCACTAGGAAGTATGCAGCCAGCCCCTTAAACTTGTCAATTATGCATTCCCAAAGTGGAGAGAGCATTTCTGATGTTGATGGAACGGGTGATGAGACGTATTGTTAGACAGAAGCAAGTGACCATGAACTTCTTAGTCGTTTCCTATTGCAATATCACCAACTTACCAATTTTTTAATGTAATATAGGCAATTAATTTTTCAAGGGTAGCAGGCACTGAATTTGTAGATAAAAACATTGATATGTAAAGTTGTTTGCCAGTAGCATCCTCTTCATTAGTTACACATTTCTTTAATGTGGAATTCAGATAATTTTACTTCTTAAGGTAAGTGCATAGATGGTAATGTATGTTGGATTTAGTGTAGGGTTAGAAGTAGAGTTTTATTAAGTGTATGTGTGTGGATTATTTAGTTTGTTTGGGTATAGCTTTTTAAGGTAAGTGTGCAATAGTTATGGACCTTAGGGTTAGGGTGCAGGTTAAGTGCATACATGGTGGTATATGCAAGATTTAGTGTAGGGTTAGAAGAAGGGTTTACTTTAGGGTTAGAAGTAGGGTTTTGATTAGTGTATGCATGTGGTTTATTTAGTTTGTTTGTGTAGGTAGTATGTAGCAGGAGGTGGGATGGGACAAGTATGACATTTCGAGTTTTTGAATGTCACGGTTTAGGGCATTCCATGTATTTGCAGAATATGTGTCAACATTTAAGTGTTCGGGTAAGTAAACATTTGTGTTTTTAATATAAACTCGATTGTAATGACAGAAGTCATGAGTGGCCTTTTATTGTTGAAATGTTCTGAAATGGTAGTTATTGGTTCATACATTTTGTTTCATTGCTTATTAAAAGAATGTTTAAAACTAGAAATTTAAAACATATTCTAACAAGTGGTGCTGTATTATATAAGGAATATAATTAGGAAAGTGAATCAAAGAATAAATACGTGTATGCATGGTCCTAAAAAATGTGTGCAAGGAGTCTCTTTTGAAAACCGCCCAAAGGTAAACTTAATTCTCCACCAACCAGATCCATTTCTATGAATGTGGATTTTCATGCTGTTTCAATGAATGTGGGTTTTCATGCTGTTTCAATGAATGTGGTTCTCATGCTGTTTCAATGAATGTAGGTTTTCATGCTGTTTCAATGAATGTGAGTTTTGCCGTCTCAATGAATGTGAGTTTTGCCGTCTCAATGAATGTGAGTTTTACTGTTTCAATGAATGTGAGTTTTGCCGTTTCAATGAATGTGAGTTTTGCCGTTTCAATGAATGTGAGTTTTGCCGTTTCAATGAATGTGAGTTTCAAGGGCAGAGAAGTTTTCTGCTCATGCTAAGTCTGTTTTCATTGTGAGACTATATTGTTTGTTTAGCAAATGCTATCTGAGTTTGTGCTATTTTATTTCAATATCTGTAATCATTGTAGAAGCAAATAATAGAACATGGTGAGGTAACCAAATAATGGAACACTGGAATGGCTGAGGAGGGGGCTGCTGCTGGGGATTGCTGTAGGAGGGGCTGCTCTGGGGTGGCGGTCTATTACCCTTCCTAGGATCCTATTTGACCATGATCTGGCTCTGGTATTTCACGTAGAAAATACATATGCAAAGGTAACTGCAGTTTAACTACATTACAAGGTATCTTTCTTCCTATGTATTTAAATAATTTAAGGAAATGACTGGAATGGCTTTCTTGGGGAATGACCCAGGGGTGTGGCTCAAATAGGGGTATTTCATGAGTGTGGTGTGGGTGGGGCTTAAGGGGCGCCACAGCACTACTTCGCCTAGGGCGCCATTTCGGCTAAGACCGGCCCTGGCAGTACCCATGTCAGCAACTGCCTGGACTCTGGAAACGTGGGGCCCATGGGTTAGGGTAATCAGATGAGACAGTTGTACCACAGGAAACATCAGCCAGGCCTTTCTACAGGTAGCATATGCATAACAGAAAAGGTCCCCAAAAGGCATGTATTGCAATGTGTAGTGGTATACCAAGACCACATTGGAAACCTACAGACAGTATCACGTAAGATACATGTGCTGCACAACCAACACCTCACCCCACCTCAGGCCCACCGTACCATACTGGTGCCAGTGTACACTTGTATGTTTGCCATTCATTAGCTGAGACTAGGCTGTTACATGTGGTGTTCAGTGTTTGGGGCACTGCAAACTGACACACATATGTAGGCCATAGTTGGCAAAAAGGCTGAAGGTGGGGTGGGGATGTCATCATGACACAACAGTGCACTGCAGCAGGAATCCAAAGGATGCTATGAATGGTTGTATCTGCACACAGTCAGGGTCAGGAACTGTGGCAGACATATCCCTGACTCCACAGCAATAGTGACGGCAGTGTGTGAACTCCAAGGGATGTACACATGAGTTGACCTTGCAATCATGCAGAGTTGGGGGGACATGTGTAGGGCAGACTGACCAAATACTGGCAAATGCAGATGGCCCATGCTAGTATACCCCTGCCAGGAATAGTGACTGCTGTAGTACACATAACAGTAGGTGCAACAAACCATCATGATAAGGGCATGCACACATATGCACCCACAAAGTGTATGCATCTCAATCAGCATCAGCACAACTAATACATTTGTTTGACACTGCATTTGATTATACAGGACATATGTCATATATCAGGCTCATGTAATGTTAACATATGCATGTATACCGTTGCTAGCATGGATTGACTATAGCTGCACTGCATGATGTTGAGTACCATATGTTATGCATGTTGACAGATGGGTAATGGGAGGTCTGTGTGTAATATCTTTGTGCAACCTCACCTGTAAGTGTGTGTGGGGGGGTGGAGGGGATTATTTTGTCTGTAAGTGCAATCTGGTGGAGTGGAGGGGGGTTGATGTATGTAGGATGTGTGTGTATATGTGTGTGTTTGTGTGTGTCCATGTATGAACATGTGTCATTGTGGGGTTGTTCATATATCTCGACTTCCCTTTGAAATTGTGCAGTACATGGACATGGACTAACACATGAGAAACCAGGAATACTTGTCTGATATGTAATCTCAGGACAGCTGATAGTATAATAAGGTCTGTAGCATGGAACATGCATTGGGAGGGTAACTAGACACCAGGTATACTGTTATAATTGCAATCAGCAGAAAGCTAAAAGAATACCCACATATACAGCACTACAGATGCACTGGGGAATTATTAGACAACACCAGTTAATAGAGCAACAGATCTTGCATCTACTGAGCAATAGTTAAGTATGACACTCCAGTGCATGACATTATTGAGTGACTGCAGTAGCCCCTAACATATTGGGGGCCATGCTCATGATGTCTGGACAAACCAAGGGTGAACACTGGATGGCAGCAGTGAGTCCTTGTAAAACGGACTCCAAACAAGTCAAAGAGGTAATGGAGTAACAGGTCATGTTTTGTGATCACTTGTCTAGACAATTAAAAGATTGATACATTAATGATTGGTATTAATGAGTGTAAGTTTCCAAGTGTGATGCAGGATGGGGAACTTAAGAGAATAAACTTGGGACAGCCTGTAAACTCAGGGACAGGTAGGTATTATGGTGAAATGTCAGGGTGTGTGTGATTGTTTGTGTGTGTGTGTGTGTGTGTGTGTGTGTGTGTGTGTGTGTGTGTGTGTGTGTGTGTGTGTGTGTGTGTGTGTGTGTGTGTGTGTGTGTGTGTGTATGTGTGTGTGTGTGTGCGTGTGTGTGTGTGTATGTATGTGTGTACTGCTGAGCAATGATGTACAGGTCTTAAAGTGTGTTTCTTATTTCTCTTCACAGGAGGCGAGGTGGGTCAGGGTCTGTCCTGCAGGCAATCTGATGTTGGTGTCCATACAGACACTGAAAATGATAATAGGTGTGTTGAGGCACAGTCGGGGTTGTCAGAAGCCAAAACTGCACCGTCGTTTGACATCCCCCTGTTATCCACTCCATCCCCGCACACAGTCACAGTGCCTATAGATACCCCATCACCAGTGGCCATAGAAGAGGGAGAGTTGGTGGTTGGTGGCAGTGCACAGGACAGTGTGGTATCTATGGCTGCTGTGTCTGGACACAGCAGCCATAACCAGATGTCTGGCAGGGTACCACATAGGCAGATGTACAGGTGTGCTTGTGGGAGGGCTGCTGGTTATCATACCCCTGGCAAAAGTGCCACATCTGGTACCACCAGACGCATGATTCTGGCTGTCATGGAGGCACAGGGACATATGGAACGGTACACCAGACAGGGTCTGAGGCTGCAGAGGGCTGCTCTTTCAGCTGTAAGTGACAACATCTGTGATCTTGCAGGTGCCCTCCATTATTTTACAGAGGTCATGGATAGACAGTGGGGGTGAGATGGTGCGACTCCTCGACCATGGATTGTCCATGCTAGAGCATGTGATGGGAGTGGTGCAATGGCCATATGGGCATAGGCCAGCAACACCAACATCTGGAAGTGGACATGGACATGCAAGGACACCAAGCCACTCCTGTAGTGGCAGTACCAGCCCCAGCACTGCAGGGGGTGCTGTCCACACCACAGCAGGCCATGTGCACATGGCCCTGGCCAGTCCCAGGAGGAAACTGGGCCCAGCAGACATATGTCATCATCAGGGGAGAGTAGCATATCGAGGCTTGTACCTGGACATGCCCGTGGAACCCCTGGCAGGCACAGTACTCATGTCTGTGGCCGGAGGTGGTAAACTGCACACCCTGCCAGGTATAGTCTGCAGCTGTCCAACAAACACCTGTATATGGCAGCCACATGTCAGAACTGTGTGCATGCATACTCAAACACAATACAAACACACCTAGGGCAATCCCATACCTACACACACCACATCACCATGGCCATATCAGTAATTAAAACCCCTCATTCACACACATGGTGTCAAACATATGGCCCAGCCTAGGTCTCTGGCAAACCAACAACACGCCCTGTGCATATGATGATACCTGTGCCACATCCCTGTCATCCATAACATCGATGCAGGGACAGGCTAATATGGTTCTAATGCACACGGTGACTGTACTACAGTGTACCAATGTACTGCTGTGTAACATGTCAGCAGTAATGTTTAATGCTTACATGTCAGGTAGTGTAGCTGTCCAGCCATGATGCATTATAGCTTTTATTAACACTGAGTGATTGTGGTCTCCATAATGTTATCCATTTGTGTTGTAGGTGTCCATGTGTAAGCAGGAGGATGGTCTGCTATCATATCTCAGAAGGGGTATGGCACTGTGGTGACACCTTGGCTGTGCCATATCCTGGGTACAGGTGAACACATGTCACAGGTCTGTATAACAGTTACTGCCTGTGCCACATGGCTGATATGTCTGGGGGTGGTGTATACAGGTGAGTGCATGGTGGCTGCTGTTAGCGGCCTTTCTACAGTGGACAATGGTAGTGGTACTGGGTGGTACACACCACATGTTTGTGTATAACACACACAGAGGCTTAGGTGTTGATGCACTACACAGAGAATACTGTGCACATGGATGTATGAACCTGTGCAAGGAACCCACTGTAGCCTATGTAATATCACCAAGCCAGACTATGCAGAACAACACATTGTGGAATAAACAGTCCGCTAGTTTAATGTCATTGACGATGGTACCAGCAGGGTATATGTCCCCTTCCCCATTGTAGTGTAATTCTCAACATGGTAAACATATGTGTGCTGGTTTGGGTGGCACACCCCTATCATTTGGAGGGTGAGAGGTGCTGTAGAACCACATATAGTGTGATAGACAAATACCTAACCTGTTAACATGACCTGTACAGTATTACAGTCAGCTACACAGGGGGATACACTCAACAGTAACCACAATTATGTTGGCTGTGTCCACAACAGCCACACCCAGCTATATATGCCAACCCCAGTATCACTGCACACCTATACAGTAGGGAAGAGGCCACTTACACAGCTAACAGTAGTTGTGATGGAATGTATGTCCACAGGATGATACCTGTGACATGATAGCATATGCCACGCAGTTCTTGGACAGATGACCCCCTGGGACATGTATATTCTGCAACCTGAAGTAGATCCCTCCACATACACACAAACTCTGACTTGGCAACACTGGGACAAGATCCCTACCTAGGTATGTAGTGCTACTGATGTGTGTGGCTTTAATTGCACACACCACACAGCTTTTAGGATGAGGTGTGTTCCAGGTTATATGTTACATGCAGAACATCCCCAGGGATGTACAGTATAGTAATGGGGGATGTAATGGTTGTATATGGACAATACACAGTGTGACATACCGTGATACACACATTGACAAACACGTAACAGTCAGACACACATCTGAGAGACCTGGGCCTATCAGTGCTAACTACCTTGTCAGTGTGTCCATTGTGTTACAGGTTGGTTGCACACAGCACATGCATAACTAGGCTGGATAGTGTTATCAGTTATCTGTATGGTTGATGGCGACAGTGGTCACCATACAGTGATACATGGGACATGTACCGAGGGTACCATGGTGTAATGACAGTATACCCAGCACTCACACCCCCCTGTGGATATTGTACATACTGGAACCCCTGATGACACTCTGACATACCCATCATCACACATTGACCAGGACTGTAATACAACCCCTTGGCCATCCCAAGAGTGCTACTACAGGGATATGCATCTAATGTGGATGCCACAGACATAGTAGGGTGATGCATTGTCATGCCTCTCCTATGGGCAGCAACATCACTATCCCTAATACTGTGTGCCAATCCATATTAAATAGGAGTATGTGGCCTCGGAATGTTGTACCTTACATATATACACACATGCACACATACACAAACTTGCCAGAATTCAGTGGGTATCCCATGCCTATCAACCCATTTGAACAACAGTGTTGTACTGGTACTGCAAGGCCCAGGTAGCCCTTAGGGAGAGGAGCATAACAAGGTACATGTAATGTCCGGTACAGCAGCAGCCTCATCTAACTATGGCAATGGGTGGTGCAGTGGGTGTGAAGGGCCTCAGGGTATTCCCAACTACAGGTCTACAAACACACAGACACTGATATTCTCAGTAATGCACACATACACATTTGTCAGTACTGGGGTGCATCTGTGCAGGTGTTCATAGGTGTGTACCAGGCTATTGTCCATGGAGAGACGGGAAGTGTAGGGGATGTGTGTACAGTGGTATTATGCCACCTGCCATGTGCCAGCAAGCCATCTATCAACATACACCACTGTGGTGACCCTCAGGGTGAGAGTGACATGCATCAGCCAATCCCCTGGATGCCTCTTGCAGAGGGCTGGTGAGGTGCTCCAGCTGACATGTATGCAACACATATTACATAACATGGTTAGTGTCTGTTTTGGAGACCTGTACCCAATCATGTTCTGTTGACTGTGGTAGTGTAGTTGAGGTATCCATGGCATGTGGTGCATACAAGGTGTTGAGTCCTATCTGTGGCATTTATAACACATCTGGGCAGACATGTCAGTGTCAATCAAGCATAGATTGCCTGAATGTATCCAAGATGGATACCTGACATCTGTACATCTGTACAGGGACTGACAGACATAAGCCCGCCAACTAGCTATGCATTAGGATGAATGTGTTGACAGACAGACATCTGACACTGATAGGTATGCCATTACTACATGATGGCAGCCCTCACTGACATGTGCTATATAGACAGAAGTCTACAGTTATTTTCTACATGTCAGATCATTATCCAGTAGGAAATATATCATGAGATAGAGCTCACACACCAGGAACACGACAGTGAGGACTCAGAGTCCATCTTTGCATGCAGGGGTGTTTCTCTCCAGTACTACAATTAGCACTCTACTCTTACTTTGGAAAGCACTGTCAACAGTAGTAATGTAATGATATACTACATGCCAGTGTGACTGCATATAATATGTGATACTACCCTTGTATGTAACACATTCACATGGATAAGAGTGTTGTACAAGCCATATATACTCATGTGTCCCACACAGGAGACACACACCCCTTGCTACTGTAATGACAGCACATAGACACATGTTATGTACATGGCATTACATACACTTCTTACAGATGTCATTACCCTGCTATGTTATCAGACTGGAATGTGAGCACTGGTTAGCAGGGCTGAGTCATGCTTAACAGGTGTCAGCATTGCTGCAATATAACAACTAAGCACATTTTGCATAATGGTAAGTGAAGCCTACACGGTGTAAGTGCCTATACATTTAACCATACCTTAGCACTGCCTAGCTTTGTGCAAGCCCACGCAAATGCACTTAAAGCTTCTCAAAACTGCCTTAACCACTCTGTATCAAGCAACCCTTGTTCTATCCAGCAACAAAATAAACAGCCCTTGCCGGTCTTGAACCCAGGACCGTGTACACTATAGTCACAATACTTAACCACTACACCATGACAACAGTGAAGAGAGTTGTTGTTTTTCCAGTATATCTGTCAGTACATATATTGAATAGTATTGAACAATTGCTGTGACTTCTACAATTGTGTGGTACCTGTTAGTGATATTACTGTTGCATCACATATGTTGTTATATCTAAATATACACATATCAGATACATACGTGTGATACATCTGGGAAGGTATACACAACAGTAATGTTTACACATGACAAGGATATGGATATATACATATACATAAGCAGATATATGTGTACATGTACATACACATATATATATTCATATATATATATATATATATATATATATATATATATATATATATATATATACATCTGTATAGTGCATCATAAATATGGCCATATATAGATCGCTCTGTGTGTGTGTGTATATATATATATATATATATATATATATATATATGTATATATATATATAATGTCGATATATGTAGATATCTATAACTATGTGTGCATATATATCTATATATCTGTATATGTGTAGACATATATAGATGTGTATATGTATATGGATATATATATATATATATATATATATATATATATATATATATGTGTGTGTGTGTGTGTGTGCATGTATATGTATGTATATATAGTCTCAACCTCTTACTGCAAAGGAATGTCATGTGTGTATTGCAGGTATATATGTAGACTGTTATTACTGTAACAGGGCTTGTTTTAACAGAAATGTTGTGTGTGGGAGGTCACATCTGCTATTGACATGTACGCCATCAGTTACTGACAGACATCCTAAGGTCATCATAGTACAGTACCATGGATATCACAGTAATGATCCTGTTGACTACAGCAGAGATATGCCCACTGAATGTGGACAGTCTGGTCAGTCAAGAGGTATACACAGATCCCCTTAGTGTGAGACATGTGGATCAAGCCTGACAATGTGGATGTTAACAGCCATGTAAAAGGCTGTATCATGTAAATACTGGACTACATATGCCCACCACGTTTATGGGGGAATACACATGTACCTGCAACTATAGCAGGCTCTACAGGCATGTCACAGCACAGAGTATCAGACACCTGTGTAAAAGTGCATACCCACAACCAATGTGAACACAGCCACAGTCACATATGGTAAGCAAGCTTAATATTACAGTATATGGACTGTCTGAACAATACCATCCTCATATATGCCTCTCGCACACTAACCCTACATATAATGTGCCACAACACACTGTGGTCCGATGCCTGTTTATGGTATAGGACATGTGTGTGTTTGGCCATACAAACATGTAAGCTAATAGGGTACCATACACTGGAGCAGCATGTAACATCAGATAGTTTGTACACAGGTCAAGGTACATATTTGCAATACACATACTGTCGAAAATCACCATAAGTACACAAACCTCACTACTATACACACAACCACAGACTGCCCAGGTTATGTCCTCAGGTACAACCCCTACTATACATATGTCTAGTAGTCTATCTCACTGGCTTGTTATCAGGTATGATGTCAATAAATAATGGTGTACAGAACATATGCACCTCTTACTGCATGACGTATGTACAAAGGTTGACAGACTTGTGGCTGGAGGCACAAACACAGGGCCAATATTGACAAGTTGCTGTGATAACCTCATACATTTACTGTTGTAACAGGCTTTGTTGTGACATGTGTGCTATGAGGGGTATAAAGTCAGTAACTCTCATGGCTAACACCATTTACTGACTGCAATCCTCAGACTATGCTTCTTCAGTTCTAAGATAGGTAATCTGTGAGTAACACAAGACACATAAGACTCCAAACACTGGCCAGTTTGCAGATAACCCTACAGGTGGGAGTTTCCTCAAACACATAACACTGTCATGACAGGTATTAAATCACGTAGACCAGCCATATCCACACAAACCCTGTTAAACCAACATTACTACAAATGCAGAAGAGCAACACTTACATTCTGCAGTCATGTCTGGAACATTCCCCTCCTGTTTGTTGGCCTGTCTACACAGTGTATGTTGTTAGAGATATATTCCACTGACATCTGTGATGCTGTTTGCCAAACACCGATATGAAATCCTGCTCACAGTGAATGAAAAAGGTCAAGATCCACATGATGTTCCTAGTTATAGGAGTGTGTTTCCATGCACTTTGCTATGGAGATGTTACCACAACTGTTCCACATGCAATCAGCTAGTGGGGGACTGCAATTTGTGCAGATGCCATCAGCTGATCATGAGCATCACTTACAAAACACAAACTGCTGCCTAACCAAAGCAGGTGTACTTCTCCACATCCACCAGAGATGGAGTGAGAGAGACAGACAGAGAGAAAGTAAGACAGGTAGGGGGTGGGAGAGTAAAACCTAAGCATGTTTGTGCCACACATTTACAAGTACAGGGTTTCAAACACCTGCCTGACTATGAATTGCTATTACATGTCTATGCAGTTATTGCATGCACCACAGAGCTTGCATGCTGGGGAGCTGTCCAACGGTATATTTGATGGTGAGTGACATCAGCAACAGTGATAAAGGAGGGATAAGGTAGGTGTAGTACATGTGCCTGTCCACAAGAACAGGTGTCAAGTTCGACACAGCCACACTCTCTCAGGGACTCACACAAGTTATCACAGTTGGCAGGGTCTGGATTAGACCTCCTAACTAGCTAGTTTTCCACAATACAATAATATGCAGGTATCACATGCACCACAGGGGCTATCAGGATGATATATGGGCAAAGGGTATGTCAAGGTGTCTGACATCAGAAGGCATGCTTCAGTAGGCCAATGGGAGGTGTAGTGAGAGTGAATGGTGTCCTAATCATTATACTCCACACACACACAGACACAGGTTTTCCAGTACTGACATGTATGGGTGCATTGCTTCACAGGAGTGTAGTGGTTGACTGTGCCAGAAGTCTGTACAAGGCTAGGTAAAGGGTATACCTTGGCATCAGGCCACATGACAATGTTCTGTAGTGTGGCTTAGGGGTGTAGTGTCTGGATTGGCCCACACAGGTGGATATTGTATTCACCATCCAGTCATCTGGGCTGCTATTGTGGATGGCCAGTGCTGTGCAATGCTTGCCATGTATGGATGGTGTCTTGGATGTGCACACGTCCCACATGCATGTTCTGTGACATATGGATGTGTACCTGGGGTGTCTGGGGCATGTTGTGTAGTCAGATTGTTATCATTAGATGTGCCATTCCTGACCTCATGTGATGAGAACTGGCAATGGACACCAGGTTGACCCTGCACCTACATTGACAACATGATACAGGTATTCTCTGGTGTCAGCGGCATCTGTCCATACAGGGCATGTATATAAGGCATGGTATGTACTTTGTGGGATACATTTGCTGGCTCTATAGTTGTTGCAGGCGTCCATTGGGGAACATAGTGAAAGAGCACTGTATGCAATGATTTGCCTATTGTAGGGCTGGGACAGGGTGCCATATCCTCTGTAGTCCACTGCAATCACACCATGGTTACTATCTGTGGCAATATGCAGGGAACTACCAACAGAGAGGTTGTTGCCTAGCTGAGTGTGTTTGTATATGAGACATGGATGGAGAGTGTTCTCTGGGTAATACAAGGGTTGCCTATATTGTTCCCCAAGCCATTATGTCACATGTAGGAGTATGGATTGTCTACCCCAGCCTCTTTGCTGTTTGACATCTGTTATCCTTGTAAGGTGGACATTGTGACATATAATAGGCCCACCATATAAGAAATTTGTAAAACCCACTCCACAATGAGTCCTGTTATTACACACTCACAGCTACCTCCACACAGAATACGTATGACAAACACACCAAGTTTTACAGTTGCTATGTCCGGGATTAGAACAACTACCTAACTAGTACATCACACTACAGCATTACGCAGTTATACCATGCACCATAGAGCTTACAGGGCTAGTTTTTCCCCAAAGGTGTATTTCACAGTGAATGACATTAGCAGGCTTGCCAAGTAGGGCAATGGAAGTTGTAGCGAGTGTGAATGGCCTCAAAAGCATTGATCCCTACACAGACACACAAAGTTTTACAGTTGTCATGTCTGGGATTAGAACTCCTACCTAACTAGTACATCACATTACAGCATTATGCAGTTATAGCATGTGCCACAGAGCTTACTGGGCTAGTCTTTCCCCAAAGGTGTATTTCAAAGTGAATAACATCAGCAGGCTTGCCACAGTAGGGCAATGGAAGTTGTAGTGACTGTGAATGGCCTCAAAATCATTGACCACTACACAGACAAACAAACACACAAAGTTTTACAGTTGCCATGTCTGGGATTAGAACTGTTACATAACTAGTACATCACACTATAGCATTACACAGTTATAGCATACACCATGGAGATTACTGGGCAACCCTTTCCCCAAAGGTGTATGTCAAACTGAATGACATCAGCAGCCTTGCCAAGGTTGGGCAATGGAAAGTGTAGATCATAGGTTCATAAGTTCATAGGTTGGTACTAGGCTATCAGCCTTAGGGCCTATACATGCATAGCCATGACAATTCCCTGGTTATGTCTTCCCACAATATTTACTTCCCTGGACCCCTGTCTAGCAGAGCAACTGACATGGTCCCTGGGGTCAATTTCCTATCTCCCATCCAATCATCCAGGTTTCTTTTGAAGAGAGCCAAAGAGGCACTCTGTTTGACATGCATGGGCAGTCTATTCCAGAGTCTGGGGAGTCTCTGGGTCAGGAACACATCCCTCCAGCATGTATTGTTCATTGTGATGACAACATTTGGATCCCTGGAGCATGTGGCTGTAAGGATTTGGAATTCTTTAAATGTAGCATGTCCAACAGCTGTGGGTTTGACATGGCATTGTATGTTAAACAGTGATCGCCTCTGAGTGCACGATATGTGACAGAGTATAGCTGGATAATTTTCACCCAGTCAGCTTAGGGCATCTGGTTTAAGCCTGTGATTCTTTTAGTGAGGTATGTCTGCAGCCTTTCTAGTTGTTGCAGATGTCTTGTGAGGTACATATGTAATGGGTCATTGTAGTCTGTACTGGGTCTACTGAGAGATGACTACAGTGGAACAATGGCCTCCTTTTTCCTGGATGTAAAGCAATTAGTGATAAGGTCTGCCACATAGGTGGATTTCCTGACTGTTGTGGTGATGTGGTTATCAAAGGTGAGATCACTGTCCACCTGTGTCCCTACATCTCTTATCACACTTTAGGTGTTTAGTGTACTGCCACCTATGTGGTTCTTCAAAGGTACATGTCCCTTCCCAAAGGGGATAACTATACATTTCTTGGCATTGATCTTGAGACCATGGCCCAGGCACAAAGCATCTCTTTCTGTAAGGCCCTTCTGTAGAATATCCATATTATGTGGGGATTCAATATTGGCTCCCAGTGTGTCGTCATCTGCGACCTTTGTTTGCCAGAGTCCCTTAGTGTGGGACTGTACTTCAAAACAGTAGATGCCAAACAAGGGCGGTCCCAGGACTAAACCCTGAGGTACTCCAACTGTCAGTTGCCTGGGGCTGGAGTTGGTGTCACCTACATTTACAGTGTGGGTTCTCTCAGTACAGCAGTTGGCAGCCCATCATGTGACATAGAGATTAATGGCCAGCTTGGTACATTTATGTATGATTCCAGACTGGGAGATGGTGTTGAAGGCCTTGGCAACATCCAGATAGGCTATGTGAACCACCTTACCCTCGTCCACAGCTCTGGACACTAATTCAAAGTTGTCAATCAGGTTGAGGTGACATGATCAGCCCTTCACAAACCCAACCTGGTTGGGGTCCAATGTTTGCAGGTTGCCAATGTCTTTGTTTTAATTTCCATGATAATACATTCCATGACCGTGCAGATCAGGCACATTGTGGACTGGGATAACTGTAGCTGCGTGCCACACAGTGGGCATGAAACCTGATGTGTGGCTATGATTAGACATGGCACGTAGATGAGGTGCCAGTTCACTTTGTAGTTCATGTAGTACACAGCCTGGGATGTTGACTGGTCTCATGGCTGCTGCTGTCTTAGCTCTGGAGAGTGTGGTTTTTGCCTGTGTGGCCATTATTACCAGAATATGGCAATTCTTCAATGTTGAGATGGGCCCTTTCCGATTGGCAGGGGGGTGCAATTGGCACTGAATAGATCTGCCAGAATATTGGCAATATCCTTGGGAGCAGTATATTTAATACCATCCTGTTGTAGCTCAGAGCAGATCTGAGCATTGCCATTTAGATTCCTGACATAGCTATGGAATGGCTTGCAGTTGTCTTTGGCATCTTTGGTTGTATTATGTTTGTAACTAGCTTTGGTAGATGTTATGAGGGATCTCAGCTTCTTTCCGTGGCTGGCAAGGGAGTATTTTGCATCCTGGAAATTCCCCCATTTTTGCAACAGTTTCTTCCTTTTGTTGTACAGTATGTTTAAGGCTGGGGCCAACCACATTGGCTTCCTTTTCTTAGTAGGGAGCATCTTGGTTCTATATTGGATGGCACGATTCATGCACAAGTGGATGTGCTCATACAGTGCCTTCCTGTAGGATTCACCAGTCATCCTTTCAGTTCCCATCTGCATGGGTGTCATAACGTTAGTCACGTCTGACATCTGTAGCATGACGTTGGCTTTGGAGATGTGTCTTACAGTGGTTTGCTTACTGGGGTGTGGGGGAGGGATGTGGATGTTAAGGGTGATTAGCTTATGGGCAGACCTGACTAGTGATGAGGTGACTATAGGTGTGGAGCATTGATTTCACATGTTGGTAATGACCATGTCTAGGATATTTGTGTCCCTGGTGGGACTATGGTTACTTGATCCAGGGCATTGGGAATTATGACTTCCAAGAACTGTTGGGCACACGTGTTGGTACACAAGTACTTTTCCCAGTTAATGGCAGGGTAGTGTAAGTCATCCAGTATTAGGCCATTTGGTTGTATCATAATTTTTCCCAATATGTTTCAAACGTTGTAGTGGGAATCTTGGGGCATGGTGGGGGATCTGTACCAAGCTATACAATTTGGATTGCAGTCTGACCTGGTGTTATTTGCACCAGGGGTATTTCAGACACATTCTGTCGGGCAAGTAGCCTGGTGGTGTGAATATCCTTGGTGAATAGGGACACTCCTCCACCTTTATTGTTTTGATCCTGGTTTGGTGGCTGACAGGTGTGGTGAGAGCTGTAGCTGGTATTCCAGGGGTGATCTCTGGAGCCTTGGATCAGGTCTCTGTTACTGCACAGATATCAATGTTCTCCATGTTTAGGAGTGCCTACTGACTGTGAATGGCCATAAAAACATTGATCACTACACACACACACAAAACCAAACACACCCAGAGTTTCAATTTCCATGTCTGGGATTAGAACTCCTACGTAAGGAGTACATCATACTACAGCATTACACAGTTATAGGATGCACCACTGAGCTTACTGGGCTACTCCTTCCCCAAAGGTGTATTTCAAAGTGAATGACAGCAGCCCTGCCAAAGTTGGGTATTTGAAATTGTGGTGAGTGTTAATGGCCTCAAAAGTACTGATCCCTACACAGACAAACACACAAAGTTCTACAGTTACCAAGTCTGGGAATATAACTCCTACCTAACTAGTACATCACATTATACCATTACGCAGTTATAGCATGTGCCATGGAGCTTACTGGGCTGCTCCTTCCCCAAAGGTGTATTTCAAAGTGAGTGACATCAGCAGCCCTGCCAAAGTATGGCATTTGAATTTGTAGTGAGTGTGAATGGCCTCAAAAGCATTGATCCCTACACAGACAAACACACACACACACACACACACACACACACACACACACACACACACACACACACACACACACACACATGCACAATTGCCATGTCTGGGATTAGAACTCCTACCTAACTAGTACATCACACTAGAACATTACACAATTATAGCATGCACCACGGAGCTTATAGGGCTACTCCTTCCCAAAAGATGTATTTCAAGGTGAAGACATCAGCAGACTTGCCATAGTAGGGCAATGGGGAGTGCAGTGTATGTGCATGGGCCATAACCCATTCATCTGAAAGCAGACATACAACACTCAGGCACACACAGGTTTATATTTCAAAGGTACATGTATACAACTGCTAGATGACTACTGACTTGTACAGTCATGTTACACGGTTATCACAAGAACCACAGACACTATAGTGCTGAGGGATACCAGAAGCAAATGTCTGCAGTGAGTGATATTTGCAACATCATGTGGTTTTAGCCAATTGGATGTGTGCTGGGTGGGGCAGGCCTCATGATGGGAGGCTCTTTGTCACTGTCTGTCACTCTCTTCTGCACATCTATGTATGTGTACTTTTGGCCTATTATAATGTGTTGCCCTTGGATATATGTGTGTATTCCTATCAAATATGTATGCAAAGTATGACTGGTGTGTACTGAAGAGTGTGTGCACAAACAATTGTGACTGTCAGATATGTATATTCCACTGTTGTTGCCAGACATGGGCTTCATTTCTGTGGAGCATGCCCAGTATGACCTTTCAGTATTTTGTTGTCAGACAAAGGCTTCATTCTCTAAGTGTGGGAGCATGCCCAGTATGACCTTCTGTATTGAACGTACCATTCCAGGTAGGTTGTACTCCAGTGCAGGCTTTTGTGTTCTACGCCTACAGCTAGCAACCTGTTTCTGTGGAATATCTGTAGATCGGTTGAGAATATGGGGTCAAAATGAGCAAAGGATAGTGGGTAACTGTAGATAATTGTATCTATGCTGCTTCTGCTACATGGTCTTGGTGTTAGCAGAGATATTCAGACATATGTACTGTTTTATACTGTGATGTTTTATGTCATCAAATACTGTCAGGTATACATATTTATTTGCAGTAATGTCCTGGGGAACACAGGGTGAATGCAGCTGTGTCCAGTATTGTGGTCTGCAGCCTACATATTATTGCACAATCATGCCATTCTGGAGGGGAAGCTGCAGACACTTGTTGATGGGTCTGTGTAAATGGTTCAGCACCCTGGTACAGTGGTGACTGAGGATCCCATGCTTCTACATTCATCGATGTGACAGTATGGCCATATCTTGCTGTGGCCATACATCACAGCTGTACAGATTCACACAAGTTACCAGAGGCCGGGGTCATAATTCTGGACATTACCCCTTCACATTGTGGTTTACAAGCAGGTTTGCAGCCAACCATTCCTGTGTTTGCAGGCAGGGATAGTATGTGCACATGGCTGAGTTTCAGACTTCACACACTCCATGCCGTCCATGCTCCAACCCCCCCCCCTCTATTATGCTATCCTCTTCCAAACATTATGCAAACAGTATCTGATAAGTTCCCTGTAGTTATTACCTCATCCCAGCAGTAATTTGGTGTTGGTCCACAGTTCACGCAATAGGACATGGTGGACATGTTACTGGGATTTGTCCACATGGGGTTGCATTTGGGTTCTGTGGACTGTGTTATGTTGTTATTTGGGAGTCCATGACATAACATGCATTGGCAGTACAGGTGAGACACAGGCCTTTGGCAGAGGACTGTAGGCCATTTGGTAGTGATGCAGGCCAGCTGTAGCAGGCTGTTGCATTGTGTCACTCCTACAGTCCCAGGCTGCAGGACACTATATTCCCCTGGGGTGACAGGGTAGGTGTGCAAGGTGTTAATGCCAATACTTTCTGTCATTCTTGATCCTGTGGTGTGGATGCTGGCAGGGTGCTGCTTACAGCTAGGGACACACCTGCATGGGACACCTGTTCTGCATGCTGCATTCTTTGGTTATTTTCATACAGAGGTGGGGATCATATTGTACTCATTCCCAACAGCAGGGATAAGACCAGAGAGGTACCTGTGAGTGATGGTGGGGTGAGCTGGGTGCATGTATGCTATGGACACTACTTGCATTTGACTCACAAATATGCATGGGGCATTCCACTTATGCTGGCTTGTGCAGGGTCATCAACAGTTTCTCAATACTTCATACCTGTGACCTTTGTGGTCTGACAGTGTCTGGCCAGATGACATTGGTATTCCATACTACAAAACCAACTAACGTGGTGCTAACCTGTATGTACAATTCCAAAGGAGCGTCCATTTGACAGTAACATATTATACACTGTCTGTCTGGGGTGCTTCCACCTGTGTACTGTTTGTATGTCTGGGACCACATTCATGCCATGTCCATCTTTCAGATGGAGACAGATATTAGTTCCAAACATTTACTATAGCTTACTGCTGGAATGTGTTTTGCTGGGATGCATTGTTTTTGGCAATGCAGTTGTGAGAACTTGGCCCTGTCATTGGCAGTAATGGCCTGTGGCCACCAGGACAAACCTCACCATGTCTACATACTGACCACTCTCACACAATATACAACACACACCAACCTAACATACGCAGCCCTGCATATTGAAAATATGCTACAATCTATCCTGCTACTTTGGCCGACTCAGGTAATCTGTGCTCCACTGTTATTATACCTACACATACATGTTACTACATTTTTACATAGGACTGGGGGGCACACCTGACACTTGTACACATTTTCTATGACTGTACTGGTATGTCAGGTACTCCATTTCATTCTGTATTCTGACCTATCATGCTGACTAGAGGCATATCAGTGTACTACAGTTCTTAACTTTGATTGACCTACATTTAGGTCCATAGGTTCATAGGTTCATACTAGGCTATCTGCCCTAGGGCATTTATACGCCTAGCCAGAATGTGTTTGGCTTTCGCCACCCATTTTAAATTTATTTTGCTATGCCCTTTTTCGAGGTTAGTATACTGTGCCTCTGTCTAACAGTGACACAGAAGTGATACCCGGGATAAACCTACGATCTCCCATCCACTCATCAAGATTCCTCTTGAAGAGAGTCAATGAGGGACTCTGCCTAACCTGGACTGGGATTTTATTCCAGAGTGAAGGGAGCCTCTGGGTTATGAATCTGTCCCTCCAGCATGTCCTATTTATTTCAGTGCAGAGGTTCAAGTCTCTCGAGCGCATAGCTCGATGGGATTTGGATTTTCTGAGGTGCAGCATGTCCATTAATTCCGGGTTGGACATGGCTTTATACGTCAGGCACAGATTGCCTCTGAACAGGCGGTATGCCACTGAGTAAAGCTGGAGTTTCTTTAACCGGGCAGCATATGGCATCTGTTTGAGCCCTTTGATCCTCTTGGTGAGGTACTTTTGGGGTCTTTCCAGTTGCTGCAGGTGTCTGGTAAGGTACATCCCAAAAGGGCATTGTACTCAATTATGGGCCTGATGAGGGATGAGTAAAGAGGCACGATGACCTCCCTGATCTAGATGTGAATCCCTTCATGATTAGGTGGGCTATATAAAATGTTTTTCTAACCACTTTGGCCATGTGGTTGTCAAATGAGAGATTGCTATCAACTTGGGTCCCCAGGTCCCTAATTACTTCTTCTGTACTTAATGGATTACCACCTATGTGGTAATTTCTGGGCACTTTGTTTTGCCAAAGGGGATGACTATACATTTTTGGCATTTAGCTTGTGGCCATGGCTCTGGCACCAGTTGTCTGTTTCTATGAGGCCCTTTTGGAGGATGCTTGTGTCGGGTGGAGAGTCGGTTATGGCCCAGTTTGCAGTCATCTGCGAACTTGGTCAGCCACAGTCCTTCCGTGTTGGCCTGTACCTCCGAAATATATACCGAACAAGAGAGGTCCCAGGACTGAGCCTTGTGGGACACCACTTGTAACTGGTTTGGAGTCTGACATGGCTCTAGCAATTCTAACCATGTGGGTTCTGTCCTTGAGCCAGTTTGCAATCCATCTAGTGACATAGGGGTTTATATTTAAGCTGGTGAGCTTATCTATAATGCCCGAGTGGGGTATTGTATCGAAGGCTTTGCGAGGTCCAGGTAGGCTGTGTGGACCACCTTCCCCTCGTGAATGGCCTTGGTGACTGTTTCAAAGAAATCAACCAGGTTTAAGAGGCAGGATCTGCCCTTAACAAAGCCGAACTGGGTAGGATCCAGTGTTTGTAGGTCCCCAATATCTTTATTTATGAGGTCCATGATGATCTTTTCCATAGCTTTGCAGACCAAGCTAGTCAGGCTTATGGGGCGATAGTTTCCAGGATCCGTTGAGGCACCACCTTTATGGAGAGGGACCACTGTTGCTGCACGCCACTCTTTGGGCACATATCCTGTAGTAAGGCTGAGATTGAACAGTAGTTTTATGTTTGGGTTTAGCTCTTCTT
Source organism: Protopterus annectens (assembly GCF_019279795.1). NCBI lineage: Eukaryota > Metazoa > Chordata > Ceratodontiformes > Protopteridae > Protopterus > Protopterus annectens. Next base: position 283,904,553 of record NC_056744.1, read on the forward strand.
GGAGTTTATGTAGGATGCAGCCCGGGACACCATCTGGTCCCATTGATGCTGTGTTTTTTGCTTTGGAGAGGGCGGCTCTTACCTGAGCATCTGAGATGTCAGGGGCAGCACTCTGCTGGGATAGATATTTGCCCTTTTGGTGGGGAAGGGGAGTTTGTGCTGAACCTGTCAGCTAGGATGTTGGCAATGTCTGTGGGTTCAGTGTATTTTTGTCATTTTGGACTAATTCTGAGCATATCTGGGAATTACCACCCAGGTTCCTAACATAACTAAAGAAATCCTTGTGATTATCCTTAGTGTCCTGTGCAATTTTTCTCTTGAAGCTGGCCTTAGACAATTTTATGTGTGCTGGTAGTTTTTTGCAATTACTGATCAGTGATGCCTTCCCTTTTTGGGATTTTGCTCTATCATTTAGTAGCTTCCTCCTTCTATTGTATAGTTTGTTTATGGCTGGGGTCCACCAGACAGGACGTCTGCCTTTGGAGGATTGGGTCTTGGTTTTATTTGGGATCGCATGATCCATGCATTCCTGAAGGTGTTCATAGAATGCGTTTATAAAGGATTCTGCGGTCTGGGCCGTATTTTCCACAGGCCCGGGGGCTTTGAAGGATTCCACCTCAGTTTTGAGGAGTGTGAAATTTGCTTTAGAGAAGTTTTTCACTGTGGTTTTCTGGGCAGGGGGTGGGGTCGGGATGTGAATATCCAGTGAGATTAGTTTATGGTCTGATCTTACCAGTGAGGGATACACTTCTGGTCTGGAGCATAGAGTCCCCATGTTGGTGATGATCAGGTCCAGTATGTTTTCCCCTCTTGTGGGAGTGGTAACAAGTTGTTCCATAGCATTTGAGTTTATAAATTCTAGGAGCCTTTGGGCTAGGGTGTTGGAGCTAGAGTAATGCTCCCAGTCTATGTTTGGGTAGTTGAAGTCACCCAATATAATGGTGTTTGGAGAGACCTTCATATTTTCCAGTGTTCTCAGGAAGGCCGAGTGTGGTTCCTGGGTTTGGGAGGGTGGTCTGTAGCAGGCTATAAACTGGAAGGCAGTTTTACCCACTGTTAGTTGCACATGGATAGTCTCTGATGCTTCGTGCTTTGCCACCAACCTGGAGGTGTGGGTATCTTTGATGAATATCGATACTCCCCCTCCTTTTGTGGTTCGGTCCAAGTTTTGGGGCTGAAAAGCATGGTATGAGGTATAACCTGGTAGTGCTGGGGTGCTCTCGGGAGCCCTGAACCAGGTTTCTGTTACTGCACAGATATCGATGTTCTCCATGCTAAGGAGAGTTTCGAATGCGTGCATCTTGAGGTTTAGACTTCTGGCATTGAGTAGCATTACTCTTAGTTTCTTATCCCTTGTGATACCTATGGAGGTGGGTTTGTCTTTTGAGCCTTGCCTAAAAAAGGCACTATGGGGTAGCAAGAGCCTTTGCCAATATCCGAAAGCCCAGGGGTGACAGGTGCAAGCCATCCCTAGCAAAGCATCGTGGCTTGTCGAGCATATCATCCCAAGCTGACAGGCATTGGATCCCCTTTGAATGACACCAGTACTTAAGCCAATTGTTGAAATTGATCATCTTGTCTTCATATTGTGGCATCATTCTTGGTGAGGGTAAGATGCTACTCAAGGTCAGGGTCATACCGGCCTGGGCTACATGCTCAGAGAGCTCCTTTATGTCTCTTTTCATGTTGTCCAGGGAGGTGCGTCTCAGGTCATTCACACCAGCATGGACAATGACTGAGTCATATTTGTACTTGCCTTGGACTGACCTGAGTGCTTGTGTTATGTGGCAGATCCTAGCGCCCGACAGGCTGCTCACCATGACCCTCTCCTTGTTCAGCCTGGTGAGCGGGACATCAGTGTGCCTGACGATAGAGTCACCTATTACAAGTGTATCAGGTGTGTTGTTTAGTCTTAAGGGCTGTGACTGTTTGGCACACTGGCTTTGTGAGATATGTGTTGCACGTGTTTTGTTTTGGGGTAGCGGCTGCTTGGGTGTCTGCTTTGGAGGTCTCTGCTGCTTGCAGATCTTTATTTAGAGCCTCAGTATGTTTTTGTGTGATTATGTGTTTGGTTTGCTGTCATGGTAGGTCTATGTGAGACTGGAATTGTAGTGAGTGTGGTTTCCTTCTCCTCCTGACTGGTTATGCCAGTACTGAGTTGAGAGAGCTTAGCCTCCAGTTTGGCTATATGGTTGCATCTCTCACATGTGTTGGAATTTGTTGGGGAGGAGGAGAGGGTTGTCTGTGTACATGAGGCAGTTGTAACATTGCCTCAAGATTCCCAGATTCACCAGCTGGACCAGAGAGGAGATTGACAACTGACCTTTGGACATGCTAGAATAATATTGGGAATTCCTTAATAATTGAAAACCAGGGCCAGTGGGGAGTGAGGGTGTAGTGCTTTTAATTTTTAGTGCTGACTTATATAATTGCTTTAGTGAGCAAGTGCCAGGTAACTTAAGTGCAATGTGTTACAGGTAACTTAAATGCAAAAACGACAAACAGTAACTTTCTTTCAAGTGAAACAAGGAAATAAGTACAGTAAGCAATGCAGATATCACTAGTGATCCACAGAAGCGCTGAGAAGCCGCATATCAGGTGGAATTAGCGTTCCAGGGAAATAACAAGCAAACAAACAACAAGCATATAAACAAAGCTAGATTCAGCAGGCCTGGAACTAGTCTATGCTACAGCAAACAAGGTGTATCAATTTCAGTAAGATACAGTTCAAATATTCAGGCACTATAAACCTTTAACCAGAAATTCCCAGCTCAGAAGGGCAGAGTCCAGCCTCTTCTCCCACAAGAGTGCAGACCACAAACCTTCTTAATGTAAAATAACTGGCCTGAAGCCCAAGTGCTTAAACCAGAACTAATGCACTTTAAGAATAACAGACACTGGGCTCTCAATCAGCAGTTCCCAACTTAGAAGGATGAAAGCTACCTGTCCTGCCACCACAGTGCATGCCACAAACCTTACTGAAATTGATACACCTTCTTTGCTGTAGCATAGACTAGATCCAGGCCTGCTGAATCTAGCTTTGTTTATATGCTTGTTGTTTGTTTGCTTGTTATTTCCCTGGAACGCTAATTCCACCTAATACGCGGCTTCTCAGTGCTTCTGTGGATCACTAGTGATATCTGCATTGCTTCACAGATCGCCTCTGAACAGGCGGTATGCCACTGAGTAGAGCTGGAGTTTCTTTAACCGGGCAGCATATGGCATCTGTTTGAGCCCTTTGATCCTCTTGGTGAGGTACTTTTGGGGTCTTTCCAGTTGCTGCAGGTGTCTGGTAAGGTACATCCCAAAAGGGGCATTGTACTCAATTATGGGCCTGATGAGGGATGAGTAAAGAGGCATGATGACCTCCCCTGATCTAGATGTGAATCCCTTCATGATTAGGTGGGCTATATAAAATGTTTTTCTAACCACTTTGGCCACGTGGTTGTCAAATGAGAGATTGCTATCAACTTGGGTCCCCAGGTCCCTAATTACTTCTTCTGTACTTAATGGATTACCACCTATGTGGTAATTTGTGGCACTTTGTTTTTCCAAAGGGATGACTATATACTTTTGGCATTTAGCTTGAGGCCATGGCTCTGGCACCAGTTGTCTGTTTCTATGAGGCCCTTTTGGAGGATGCTTGTGTCAGCTGGAGAGTCGATTATGGCGCCCAGTTTGCAGTCATCTGCGAACTTGGTCAGCCACAGTCCTTCCGTGTTGGCCTGTACCTCCGAGAAATATATACCGAACAAGAGAGGTCCCAGGACTGAGCCTTGTGGGACACCACTTGTAACTGGTTTGGAGTCTGACATGGCTCTAGCAATTCTAACCATGTGGGTTCTGTCCTTGAGCCAGTTTGCAATCCATCTAGTGACATAGGGGTTTATATTTAAGCTGGTGAGCTTATCTATAATGCCAGTGGTGTATTGTATCGCAGGATTATGCGAGGTCCAGGCAGGCTGTGTGGACCACCTTCCCCTCGTGAATGGCCTTGGTGACTGTTTCAAAGAAATCAACCAGGTTTAAGAGGCAGGATCTGCCCTTAACAAAGCCGAACTGGGTAGGATCCAGTGTTTGTAGGTCCCCAATATCTTTATTTATGAGGTCCATGATGATCTTTTCCATAGCTTTGCAGACCAAGCTAGTCAGGCTTATGGGGCGATAGTTTCCAGGATCCGTTGAGGCACCACCTTTATGGAGAGGGACCACTGTTGCTGTACGCTACTCTTTGGGCACATATCCTGTAGTAAGGCTGAGATTGAACAGTAGTTTTATGTTTGGGTTTAGCTCTTCTTGGAGTTTATGTAGGATGCAGCCCGGGACACCATCTGGTCCCATTGATGCTGTGTTTTTTGCTTTGGAGAGGGCGGCTCTTACCTGAGCATCTGAGATGTCAGGGGGGCAGCACTCTGCTGGGATAGATATTTGCCCTTTTGGTGGGGAAGGGGGGGGAGTTTGTGCTGAACCTGTCAGCTAGGATGTTGGCAATGTCTGTGGGTTCAGTGTATTTTTTGTCATTTTGGACTAATTCTGAGCATATCTGGGAATTACCACCCAGGTTCCTAACATAACTAAAGAAATCCTTGTGATTATCCTTAGTGTCCTGTGCAATTTTTCTCTTGAAGCTGGCCTTAGACAATTTTATGTGTGCTGGTAGTTTTTTGCAATTACTGATCAGTGATGCCTTCCCTTTTTGGGATTTTGCTCTATCATTTAGTAGCTTCCTCCTTCTATTGTATAGTTTGTTTATGGCTGGGGTCCACCAGACAGGACGTCTGCCTTTGGAGGATTGGGTCTTGGTTTTATTTGGGATCGCATGATCCATGCATTCCTGAAGATGTTCATAGAGTGCGTTTATAAAGGATTCTGCGGTCTGGGACGTATTTTCCACAGGCCCGGGGGCTTTGAAGGATTCCACCTCAGTTTTGAGGAGTGTGAAATTTGCTTTAGAAGTTTTTCACTGTGGTTTTCTGGGCAGGGGGTGGGGTCGGGATGTGAATATCCAGTGAGATTAGTTTATGGTCTGATCTTACCAGTGAGAGATACACTTCTGGTCTGGAGCATAGAGTCCCCATGTTGGTGATGATCAGGTCCAGTATGTTTTCCCCTCTTGTGGGAGTGGTAACAAGTTGTTCAATAGCATTTGAGTTTATAAATTCTTGGAACCTTTGGGCTAGGGTGTTGGAGCTAGAGTAATGCTCCCAGTCTATGTTTGGGTAGTTGAAGTCGCCCAATATAATGGTGTTTGGAGAGACCTTCATATTTTCCAGTGTTCTCAGGAAGGCCGAGTGTGGTTCCTGGGTTTGGGAGGGTGGTCTGTAGCAGGCTATAAACTGGAAGGCAGTTTTACCCACTGTTAGTTGCACATGGATAGTCTCTGATGCTTCGTGCTTTGCCACCAACCTGGAGGTGTGGGTATCTTTGATGAATATCGATACTCATACTCCCCCTCCTTTTGTGGTTCGGTCCAAGTTTTGGGTCCAAAAAGCATGGTATGAGGTATAACCTGGTAGTGTTGGGGTGCTCTCAGGAGCCCTCAACCAGGTTTCTGTTACTGCACAGATATCGATGTTCTCCATGCTAAGGAGAGTTTCGAGTGCATGCATCTTGAGGTTTAGACTTCTGGCGTTGAGTAGCATTACTCTTAGTTTCTTATCCCTTGTGATACCTATGGAGGTGGGTTTGTCTTTTGAGCCTTGCCTAAAAAAGGCACTATAGGGGTAGCAAGAGCCTTTGCCAATATCCAAAAGCCCAGGGGTGACAGGTGCAAGCCGTCCCTAGCGAAGCATCGTGGCTTGTCGAGCATATCATCCCAAGCTGACAGGCATTGGATCCCCTTTGAATGACACCAGTACTTAAGCCAATTGTTGAAATTGTTCATCTTGTCTTCATATTGTGGCATCATTCTTGGTGAGGGTAAGATGCTACTCAAGGTCAGGGTCATACCGGCCTGGGCTACATGCTCAGAGAGCTCCTTTATGTCTCTTTTCATGTAGTCCAGGAGGTACGTCTCAGGTCATTCACACCAGCATGGACAATGACTGAGTCATATTTGTACTTGCCTTGGAGTGACCTGAGTGCTTGTGTTATGTGGCGGATCCTAGCGTCCGACAGGCTGCTCACAGTGACCCTCTCCTTGTTCAGCCTGGTGAGCGGGACATCAGTGTGCCTGACGATAGAGTCACCTATTACAAGTGTATCAGGTGTGTTGTTTAGTCTTAAGGGCTGTAACTGTTCGGCACACTGGCTTTGTGAGATATGTGTTGCACGTGTTTGGTTTTGGGGTAGCGGTTGATAGGGTGTCTGCTTTGGAGGTCTCTGCTGCTTAGGCAGATCTTTTTTTAGAGCCTCCAAGTATGTTTTTGTGTGATTATGTGTTTGGTTTGCTGTCGTGGTAGGTCTATGTGAGACTGGAATTGTAGTGAGTGTGGTTTCCTTCTCCTCCTGACTGGTTATGCCAGTACTGAGTTGAGAGAGCTTAGCCTCCAGTTTGGCTATATGGTTGCATTTCAGTTTCAGATTTCTTACCCTTCAAAACTAACATCCCACTGCCTGACCTGTTGTAGTCTGTCTGTGTAGGTCTGGAGGGGGGATGTTCTCCATAGTCATCAATCAAAGCCCTTAGCACAGCCTTTGTTGTGTTTGTTTATGCCTGGTCTGCTGGCTGAGACTATTGTTGGGTACGTGAGCCTCCCTGACTGGCATTTGTGTGTCCTATGGAAACACATGTGGCCCACCACCTTTCCTGCAATGAGTTTTATCACCTTGTCTAGTACTGGCTAGTATGGTGACACCAGTATTTGTTACAGATTTCATGCTGCAACTATAGGTGTCTACTATCTGCTGGCATCCCATTCAGCCACCCGATTTCCTTGCATGCTCCCATCTATACCATAGATACAAGTAACAAAACATACTACTTCATTCGGCAAATGATAGGGAGAGTGACTTACCTTTTGGCTGTGCCAGTACTGAAGACGGTGCTGGAGGGCTGACTATGTCGGATGCACATAGTACACTCCCTATACATGGTTAAGCACATATAGTGTCATGTTTGGCATCCCTTTTACTGTATGTGCGAGTCAGAGATAGGTGTCATTCTCTGGGTTCCTACCATGCCAGTGTATGTGCTATGCATTGCCTCTTTGCCATGGCCTGGGCATACTGGGCATGCCTCCTACTGTCTACTGGGGCAGGCTTAGGTTGTTCCTCCTCCGAGTCACTTTGTGCCTGTGCAGGCCTTGGCAATGGTGGGGGGCTGTCTGGCCCTGCCCCATGCTGTTCCTGCTGCAGCTGTTTCCACAGGATCATATTGTGTAGCATGGCACATACGATGACAATTTGGGTAAATGTAGCTGGTGAGTACTGCAAGGCTCCACCGGTTATGTCCAGGCACCGTAACCATGACTTGAGCATCCCAAACACATGCTCTATTATGATTCTGGCCTGTGCATGTGCCTCATTATGGAGTTCTTTTTCATGTGTGTGTGCATTTCTGATGGGTGTCATCAGCCACAGCTCCAGTGCGTAACCAGCATCCCCCACTAGGTGGCCGCAAGGGATGTCCCCATTGGTAAATCTCTGGTACAGGTGTATCATATACCAGATGTGGGAGCCGTGATAGCTTCCCGGGCAGCCAGCACACACATTCATTATAATGCCCTGGGCATCACACATGACTTGGCAGTTGATGGAGGGGAAGCCCTTGCAGTTGATGTAGACCCTATCCCACTCACCGAGTGGTGCTTTGATGTGTATGTGCATGCAGTCTATACCACCCACTACCTCAGGATATTCTGCTATTTGGTGGAAGAGATGCATATTGCTGGTCAACGTCTCATGGCTGTTGTGAAAATACACGTGCTCACTGGCATGTGCTGACATGGCATCCAGGAATTGGTGGAGTACCCTGAATGCTGAGGCCTGTGAGATCCCCATGATATTCCCAGTTGGCCTTTGGTAGCTACCTGTGGCTAGTACTCTTAGGCCTATACATACCTTGCTATCCACTGGATGGGTTCCCCTCTGTTGGTTCTGTGTGTGAGGTGTGGCCGGCAGAGCTCAACAATTTGCTGTAGGAGGTCCCTGTCCACCCTATAGCGCTCCACTATCTCCAGCTCATGTAGCCCCTGGTAGGTTACCCTGCATCTGTACACTCTTCTCCTTCTCTTCACTGTGGGTTGGTTATCAGCATTCTCATCCTCACTACCCTCAGCCTCTTCCACATGTTGATTTATGATAGCTGCTGCAGCCCAAATCATTTTATTGCTTTTGTTTGGTAAAATTTCCCCACTTGTGTACACCGGTGGTGTAGAGTTTGTGGGAAAAACCAAAGGGAAAGGTGTTTGCATAGTTTATAGTGGTGTGCTGGCCTGGGTTGGGCTGCTGCCTGTGTAATTGGCTGATTCTCATACATTTCACCTGCCAGCTATACTAGTTCTCCTTGATTACCTTTCTACTGCTGTTTTCCCTTCCCATTGCCTTCCTGTTTAAGCTGTGCAAACACAGTGCTCAGATGTGCTTGGAGCTGCTATTATTTCCTGGTTTACTTTTTTTTTTTTCATTTAAAACACAGTGTGCGGCATGCACACCTGCTTAGGCAATGTAGAGTGCTTGGCAGCTTCAGACACACACCCTTGCTTAGCTCTCATAAGCTAAGGGCAAACCCAAGACGCAAGGCTCCAATAAGCTTACAGTATGCCTGACACACCCCTCTATGATGTCAGCTAGCTCTTAGGCTTACACCATGGTCTTTCTGCACCTACACAGTTGGGTGCAGGCTAGCCATGAGGGGAAATCTGTGATTCAGTATCATTCCCCTCATTTGCATAGGAATGCCTGCTAATGCCTAGTTACAAGTCTGACACTGAGTCTTCCCCCTTAGCAATCACTATTCACTGGCCATGTTGTCTTCTGCCTGCCATTGAGTATAATGGCAAAATTGTGATTTTGGATAAAATTCTTATTTCAAGGTTTTTTTTTTATTTTCAGGCCGATCCTGTTTGCGCGCCACTGCCCTATGCTTAAACAGCTGAAATTGGCCAAAAAAAAAAAGTTATTTTTTTTATTTTTGCAACTGTTTTCCACGCCAATGGCCATATATTTTGCCATTGGCATGCTTTACACATTATATACACCCTTTATTTGGAGCTGTCATGGCTCCGTTTTGTAGTTTGCAGAAATGTACTCGGTTACTAACCGAGTACATTTCTACAGATTACACTAGTCCTGCACGGCCGGCTGCCAGAATCCTGGATCGCAATTTCACCTCGGTTGCATGGTTTTCACCTGCAAATGAGGTAATTTGCATACAGGAGCTGTATTCATGCAGGAATAGTGCAGGAGTGCTCATGCACATCCTGGGAGCTTGTTCCTGGTTTTCTTGGCAGCCATATTGCCTCCAGCAGCTCCTGTACTATTCCTGCATGCCGTGCAAGGCTTGCTGAATCCTGGGGATAGTTAATAATTTAGTTAATGGACTGTATTAAGGATGAATGTAGCTATGCAGATTTTCTTGTGTTCTTATGTTCTGGAACCACTTTTTACCATGTTCCTCTATAACTTTTTCAGCATGGATTTAAATGTTTGATTTTGGTTAAAATGTTCCAATAACTCATCTATCTGGGGAGGCAATACTTAGGTTTTCTTGATGTTTGACCTTAAAGCATGCACAGTTGGCAGAGGTGTAGCTTTCTCAACTGGTATCCTGTACTGCCCCCACGAAATAGCGCCCCATCCCTTCAGCCTTTATGTAATGAGCAAGATTCATTGAGCTGATGAAATGCAGGAGCCAACCAGGTCCCATCTCTTTGCCTTGCTTCTGACCCTCCAGCCTAACATTTTCTAAAAATAAAAGTTTGTTCCTTCTTCTACTGGCATACCAACCAGGTAGCAAGTTCCTCAATAAAAGAAAAAAAAATCCATTCATTGAACTGGCTAGGTAGCCAGATACACACTCCCTCCCTCTCTGTCTTCTGCCATAGCTCTTCAATGGAAGAGCAAAAAAACAAACAAAAAAGGGTCCAATCATTGCACTAGTAGACCAACTAAATGGCCACATACATGACCCCTCCATCCTGCCACAGCTCTTGAATGGAAGAGCAAAAAAAAGAAAAAAAAGAAACTTTGCAATCAGACACCTGGGGGTCTTTGCTGGAGCCAGTCAGGTAAGTTAACAAAAAAAAAGTTAACAAAAAAAGGATTTTTTTTTCTTTTAAACAGTAGCAAACTGCTTGCTACAAATGTAGCAATTGCTACAGTTTATACCCTGCATGGAGCACTACAGCAATCAGGTTTTACCTATTTTTTTTTAACTGTAGCAAAGACAGACAGTTTAAACCACACATGGAGAGCTACAATGCTCTGACTTTACTAAGAAGAAAAAAAAGAAAAAAGAAAGAAAAAACAATATATATATATATATATATATATATATATATATATATATATATATATATATATATATATATATATATAAAATATGTATTCATTTATTGTCATTTGTAGACCGGGTTGGTCCAACTGAGCCAAAGGCCCATTTTCAGTGGAGACCCAAGGCAAAAAGCTCCAATTACAATTACAGACATGCGAAAAACAGTAATTAATACAAAGACTAAAGAATACAATAGCAATATTGGCAAGAAACATTTACATAAAATGAAATAATTTTATTTTATTTTATTTATTTTACATTTGTTGACCGGGCTAGTCTAACTGGATATATGTCCATTTTCAGCAGAGGCCCAGGGAGAAAAGCTCCACATGCAAGCATTTGTAATAACAGGTAAAACATTAAGCATGGTTATAATATATATGTCAAAAATCATTAGATATTAAGTAAAAAGCAGAAGTTGAGAAATAGTGTATTTTGTTAAGAGTTTCTTAAAGCTAGAGAAAGGAAAAAAAGAAAAAAAAAACAAAATCAACAAAACAATATATATATATGTGTGTGTGTGTGTGTGTGTGTGTGTGTGTGTATGTGTGTGTGTGTGTGTGTGTGTGTGTGTGTGTGTAAATTTCAAAAAATCCAATACAATAGCAGCAGGATAATCCCTGAGAAGGAATATTTACAATAACCTGATTGTAGATATGCTGTAAAAAAGAGCAAGAAAGAAAAGCAGATAAAAAAATTGAGAAAAACTTAAAGTAATCAAAAGTAGAATTTAGGAAAAAATCAGTTAGAGATCAGGTCGGAGCTTGGCAAGGGCAGGACTAGGTCTTAAGAAGGTAGTGTTTGAGTTGCAGTTTGAAATGGAAATTATGGGTGATACTTCTTATTTTAAGTGGAAGGAAGTACCAGGTTTGAGCTACAGAGTATTTATATAGGGACTTACTGATATTTTTTGACGGTTTGTAAATGTCAAGAAGATGTTTGTCAGATGTACGTAGTTGATGTCGGGGGTTATATATAGAGATACAATATTAGAGATGGAAAAACAGGAAGTAGGATTACAAAAAACTGAGTGTGTGATTTGCAGTTGAGAAAGAAACAATTGTTTAGGGACTTCAGGCCATTGTAATGATTTAAGGGTGAGGCAGTGGTGGGATTTGTAAGGGAGATTAGAGGTGATTCTAGCTATTTTATTGTATATTTTCTCTAGTTTAGAGAGAAGTGAAGACTGAAGGTTAGTAAAAAACTGGAGCTGCATACAAAAGACAGGGTAATAGGAGAGACAGAGCCAGGGAGGGTTTGGTGGAGAGTGAAATCAGTTTGTGGTTACGGTACAGGAGACCAATTTTCTAGTGTTTCTTTTTTTTATGCAATGATGGATATGTATGTCGAATTTTAATTCATCATCAATTATAACACAAAGTAATTTAATATGGGGTCCTCGTCTGATAGTGGTATTGCTGAGGGAGGTAATAGAGAATGTGGATTTGTGTGTTGCCAGTGTTTTAGGAAGGAAAAGTAGAAGTTTAGTTTTTTTTTTTTGGATTTAGAATTAGTTGATTATCAATGAACTAGCTTTCGATGGATGTAAAAATATCTTGGGTAAGAGCAAGGAGTTCTGGGATGCTGTGGGCAGTGGTAATAAGGGTCGAGTCGTCAGCATATTGTAAGAGTGTGGAGAGGTTGGTAGCAGAGGATAAACTGTTAGTGAAAATACTGATCATAAGATGACTCTATATATATCCTTGGGGGACACAGGTGTTAACAGGAAGAAATGGGGAGGTGACAGTTTTCCAGCTTATAGATTGTTTTCTATTAGATAAGAAGCTAGAAAACCAGCTTAAAGAGGGGGTGGAGAGATGAAGGTCAGAGAGTTTAGTTATCAGTTAAGAGTGAGAGACAGTATCAAATGTTTTGGAAACTTTGAGGAATAAGCAGTAAACTAGTAGGTTATTGTCACTGGTTTCTGCTACTGTTTGTGTGAATGAGAGTAGAGCTGTTGATGTACTGTGGTGGGGTCTGAAGCCGTGCTGGGTGGGAGTAAGAAGGTTATGTCAAAGGAAAAAACTTCAAAGACCAATTCACGTAAGGTTCAGGTGTGGCACATTTTATTACTTGCAGCAAGGAGACAAAACAGGTGGATACAGGATTTTGTCCAAATTACTAGTGAGTAGTATGCTTCTTTTATACAGTTCTATGAAATGTTACTTTTCTATGGTTGACGTAGTTAGACACAGCTTTCTGTATTGTTCTATAGAAAATGTTACCTAGATTTCCTGCTGACATGTTCAGATTTAAAACACACTATGTGTTACATAGAAAATGTTACTTGGATTTCCTGCTGACATGACTGGATTTATGAAAAACATTTGAGAAAAACAACCTGGCCTTGGGGGCTTATTTTTAGCCTACTACAAACTTTCTATTCTTCAATTGTGTAGTTCTAATATATATGTGTTACATTTCAAGGTACATTTCTAGCTTAGGTACAAGTAAATGCTGATTACATTTTATATTTTCAAACAGCCTTTGTTTTCATTATCAATAGCTTCTGCAGCTGTGTATTTTCTCATAGCATAAGCAGAAAATCAATAACTCTTTGTTTAAGTCTCATGACATTAGTAGAAATGAAACATCTAGTATTATTTTCATGACATTAGCAGAAATCAAATGCTTTCCTGTTAATTTCCAAAGCATAAACAGATCATAGCTGCACATATTTTTATGACATAACAGGATTGGAATGTCTCAGCAGCTTGTGCAGATTTATGCAGTGTGAAATAGAATAAATGTGTTAACCCTTTTTAAACCTTGAATGCACTAAGCATATTACTAATACATATTTTTCTAACATTTCCCCCCTTTTGATACTTTTATTCTACTTTCAAAATAAGCATAAACAGTTTTTTTCTTCCCCTAACCTCTTCCTACTCAGGATTTGCAGTTAAGAGAGTCATTCAGTTTAAACTTATGAAAGCATTTTCAATTTTTTAACAATTCTTCAAGTTCAGCACCTTGGTATAAGGTTTCTGAAACTGACATGTCTATAAAGTCTTAAATCAGTCATTTCATGTAGGAGATGCAGCAGCAAACACATACCACCAGTAGGATCATTCCTACACAGATGGCAATCAGGATGTTCGTCAGGATACTGCCCCACCCCCAAACAATCTCTGGAAAAAGTCTGTCAATGGATTTGGTCCTGGTTTGGTCATAGCCAACACCTGCTGAATTACCTCAAGGTGATTGTCTATCTCGTGTTTGTGGTCAGGAATATACGAACAGCACTCCTCCTGGATTAAAGCACAAGTACCTCCTCTCACCGCTAGGGTGAAGTCAAGAGCCATGTGGTTTTGAAGCACTACAGTTCTCATGGCATTCAGTTCATCAGTTACCAATTCTAGGGTGGAAAAGGTCGCATTACTCATTACTTTGAGAAGTTTAGATAGTTTTCTCAGCTCCCAGATCGATTTTGTTGCTCCATATGCTGGTAATATACCTGCCCACGATATAACAGTATCACTCAAGTCCATGTGTGTCAGTCCATCATCCACAGCATGATGGTTTTTCCAGCGCGCATTGATTTGCCCACTGGATTGACAGGTTTCTTGATGATTACTTGAACATTCCGAATTTTCCCTTGAGGTAAAGCTGCTGTGTGTCACATGGCCGGATCCAGGTAGCCCAAAAAACAACTGCCGGACCAATTCTCAGGTAACCACTTGTATGCTTTCCTACCACAGACAAAATAACAGTCCTCTACTTTGGTAGTAACTTTACTATGAACATACACTTGTCCTGTGTGAAACATTTTTCTGTCAATTATAGACAGTTGTTTGTAGAGAACAGAATCATGTTTTCCTTCCTCAATTGTTTTGTGCATCAATTTGAAAAAATGAATCATAGTTTGTATTGCAATAAGATCTGGTATTATCAGATTTAGTGTAGCATCTATAAGGAACAGTCACATTGCAATTGCTCCAACCCACCTGAACCGTATCATTCTTGTAAAAACACACAGTTCCCTTTTGTTGAACAGACAAGTGCAATGCTATTTTATCTTGTGATGTAATACTTGATGTATGATGAATCAGGTTTTCCCAGGTCTCATTGACTCCTATGGGGACTGAAGTTAACAGTAACCCCCCCCCCGTATGCTGTTGGCAAAGCTGTGCAAATCCAGCAATTCGAAACATTGAAGGTCTCAGCATACACATATTTGATTGCCTGGTAAGTGTTGAAATTTGGGTGCCACTCTATGTGCAACTCTCTATGTTTATTCAGTTTAGTTTGTGTGGCAGGGAAAAGGAATGGCCACAACAAAAAGATTATTGTCATTAGTACACTTAATAGGATGATTATGCAATACTTCTGTGGAAATGGTTGTTCTGCATTACTGTTTTCTCCGAATCTTCCCAGTAGTTTTATTTGGATTTTTCTGGATTCTATCATTTTTCTTTTGACATGTGATCTTACTCTCTGCCCTAATAGGACCTTCAGCACCAATGGTTTCTTCACTGGGGTTGAGATGGATCAGTCCTATTGATCTGACCCCCCCTTTGTAGCCAGACTTTGTGCTGAGGGCCCCGATGGAGAGGTAAGATTTTTGTCCAGTTCAAAGTTCTTAACTAGTTTGCAGTGCATCAGGTGGATCCACAAGGCTTGCTCTGTGATTTTGACTGCAGTGGGTGTCGAAAGAAGCACCTGGTATGGACATTCCCTCTTTGGTGACGTCCAATTTTTCTTTTTAATGATTTTCACCCAAATCCAGTCCCCAGGGATCACTGCCACTTCCGATGTTTCGGTTTGTTCTTTATCTGAAACAGAATTTGACTGCAACAGATGTTTAGAATTCAACAAATTTCTCATATATTCAGCTAGTGTATAGTCAGCTTCCTGGTCTGCGGGCATGAGATGTTTCCACTGGGGTGTATAATAAGCCCTTCCAAACAGTTTTTCAAAAGGAGTCAATCCTTTTGCAGTCGGAACAGTTCTCATGCTCAACAGTGCCAGGGGCAGACAATACACCCAATTCTTTCCTGTCTCTGCTATTAACTTTCCTAATTTATTCTTTAATATTCCATTATGCCTCTCAATTAGCCCTTCAGATTCTGGATGGTATGCACAATGATTTTTTAAAGAAATACCAAAATGCTTACTTAACTGCTGTATGGTTTGGTTTACAAAATGTGTACCGTTGTCACTGTAGATACTTTCCGGAATGCCGAATCTAGGGATTATTTCGTTTACAAGAACTTTTGCTACTGTGGCTGCATCTGGATTTTTGGTTGGAAAGGCTTCCACCCATCTGGAAAACATATCTACAATGACAAGACAATACTTTTTATTTTCACATTTGTTCAATTCTATGAAATCCATACAGATAGTGTGAAACGGATATGGTGGTGTAGGGAAACTCCATTGCTTGGGCTTTAACGCCTCTTGTGCATGATGTTTGTTACAAATTTGGCACATCAAACAAAATTTTTTAGAGTAGTTTGTAAATCCATATGTTGTGAACACTCGGTTCACCAGCTGTACCATCCCATCTGTTGAGACATGGCATTGCCCATGGCTCAACAAAGCTGCATATCTAAACAAATTAGATGATAGTATCGGTTTCCCTTCTTTAGAGATGTACAGCCCCTTTTCGAGAATTGCTCCTCGTTTTACCCATCTTTGTTTTTCAGCTTGCGTAGTGAGTGTCTGCATTGTCTTTAACATTTCTAAGTCTAAAATTTCAGAGGGTTGTAGTTCCTCATTTAAAAGAAATACTTCTGAAGCTGCTTGTTTTGCAGCTGTATCAGCTCTCGCATTACCTTTTGAAATCCTATCTTGTTGCTTGGTATGAGCTGTGCATTTACAAATGGCTACTTTCTGAGGTAATTGAATAGATTCTAAAAGATCTAAAATAAACTGTGCATTATTGATAGGTTTGCCAGTAGATGTTATCATTCCTCTGTTTTTCCACTGTTGCGCAAAAACATGTACAGTAGAAAAAGCGTACTGACTGTCAGTAAAAATGTTTACACTTTTACCCTTTGCTAAGGTACATGTCCGTGTCAAGGCAATCAATTCTAATGCCTGTGCAGATAAGTTGTGTGGTAAAGGTTTTGCTTCTGTAATCTCAGTATCAAAAACTACTGCATATCATACTAGGTTCTGTCCTGCAGGTCCCCTCTTGCACGAACCATCCACGTAGTATGTCACCTTGGCATCATCCAAGGGAACATCCCTGAGATCTTTTCTAGGTAGTGTCGTTTGCTCAATCATCTGCAGGCAGCGGTGTGGTGTGCTGTCTGCAGCGGTTGGGAGCAAGGTAGAAGGGTTCAAAGTTGTGCATCGTTCAATTGTCATGTGAGGTTGGCTCAACAATATAGTCATAGAGGAAAGATGCCTAGCAGGGGAAAGATATGCTACCTTCTCTTGCAGTAAAATAATCACGACTGCATGAGGCACTCTCAGAGTGAGAGGGTGGAATAAAACTACTGATTCTGAAGCCTGTACTGCCACTGCAGCTGCAACTACTGCTTGTACACAGTGAGGTAAGGACCGTGCCACTGGGTCTAGTTGTGATGAATAGTAAGCAATGGGGCATTGCTTGTCCCCATGCTGTTGTGTTAACACTGATGTCATATAACCTTGCTTACAATCTACAGTTTGGAAAAAATTTTATGGTAGTTTGGTAATCCCAGAACTAATGAGGACGCTATTAACTGTTTCCATTTGCAGAAAGCAGATTCTGCATCTGGTGTCCATTGTAACAAATCCTGTGCTGCCATAGGCTTTTTATATATATCAGGTCAGTCAGAGGTGCTGATTCCAAGGCATAGTTTGGAATCCAGCTCCGGCAAAAATTAGTTGTACCCAGGAAGAACATCATTTCCTTCTTGGTAGTGGGTTTTGGTGCTTGCAAAATTGCTACTTTTCTGTCCTCATCTAATGTTCTACCTTCCTTGGATATCACATATCCTAGGTATTTGACTTGTTTTTTCCAAAGCTTCAGTTTATTTTTATTTACCTTATGTCCTTCAGTGGTTAAGCATCGTAATAGCGCTATGGTATCTTCTTTACAATCTTGCTGGGTGGGGGCTGCCAGCAGGATGTCGTCAACATAAAGTAAAATCTGACTGCCTCTTGGTGGGGTAAATCCACCCAAGTTGTTTGCCATTTCTTGTGAGAATATTGTTGGACTTTCACAATATCCCTGTGGTAGTTGCGTATATGTATACCTTTTCCCCTGAAATGTGAATGCAAACCAATACTGGCTGTCAGGGTGTATCGGTATCGAAAAGAATGCATTGCTGATATCTACCACAGAAAAATACTTCTGTTGAGGTTTTAAATCATTCAACAGTGTGTGTGGGTCTGGCACTGTAGGTGCCCTTGGTATTACTGCGTCATTTACAGCTTGTAAATCTTGGACCATACGCCATTCTCCATTTGCTTTTTTAACTGGAAATAAGGGTGTGTTACATGGTGAATCGGGAGATTCCACCAACACCCTGTCCTTATGTAAAGCTGCTATGATAGGTTTGATTCCTGCCTCTGCATCTTTCCTTAAGGGATACTGTCTTTTTTTGTGGTCTAATTGCTGACTTTGTCGTGATAGTAACTGGTCCAGCTGTACGAATAAGTCCTACATCTGACTTTCCTGTTGACCAGAGAGTTTTTGGTATATTCTGTAAGGCATTCTCTTTCTCCTTTAATAGGAGTGCTAATCAGCTGTCCTTGCTAGACTGCAAGTGTATGGCTGGGTGGGTCTGAGTTATCCAATTTAACTTCTGTATTTGTATTCCCTGTTCTGACAGTTCTAATTCTGTCTGTTTCTCCCATCAAGTGACTTTTTCTCCTAGGTCTGCCCATTCTATGTTTTTGTCCTTGGTTAAGCTAACATGTGGTAGTCAATTAGATTTATAAAGTGCAAAGAATTCCTGGGGCAATGAACAGCTGGCTACACTGTTCCCTTCCATGTCCCAGTACAGATTACGTAATATCAATCTGTTTGCATGATTTTTAAACAATTCTTGCTCATATTCCTTATCAGGTCCTGGTGTGTTACAATAATACAGGGTACAGTGCAACAGGTGTTATTTATCAATGTCAAGGGAGGGGAACTTGCTGATGGCTACATTCATTAATTCTTCAGTCACAGTCCTTGGAACAGTCGTAACAAAGTCCTGGCTGTACCAATAAAACATTTCACCCTCCGATTGCACTGCAAAGGTATCAATTTGTCACTGTGCTTCCATACCCTGCATGGCTGGGACTACTGCTATACCAAATAACTGCATAAAGTCTCTGCCCAAGAGGTTTACTGGGCATTTTGCAGAAACAACAATTTTGCTTTTCTGAGTCAATCTTGAAACAGGATCAGTTATTGCAATATTACGGGAGAGGGGATCCCGATACAGTTGTCCATTAGCTGCTTTTACCCATATGTAATCAGGTGATTTTGAGTTTTCTGGCAATTTGGAGGGATGTATCATGGTTCGTGATGCCCCTGAGTCACACAAGAATTTAACCTCCCTCCCTTCTACCAAGAGTGTAATTTCTGGTTTCGTGTCTGCTAAATAGAGCTCCAGGCTCAATAAAGCTAGGTCTACTATTTCATTTTCTTCATTGTCAGTAACTTCCTGCACTTCCTCTATCTCTTCTGTCACATCCTCTACTCCCTCTATCACATTCTCATTTGTCCTTTCTCTGCTATCCCCTTCTAGTGATTCCTGACTACCATATAGTCAGTCCTCACCCTCCTTGTCTTCCGTGGTTGCCTTCTTGTTTTTTCTGCAATCCCTTGCCAAGTGTCCCTTTTTACCGCATTTGAAACATTCACCCCTTTTCTTTCGCCCTTCAAAGTCCTCTGATCGCTGATCAGATTGTTTGTTTCCCTGTGCATTTTTCTTGCCCTTTTTCCCAGACTGTACTACATAAACTTCTGCTCCATCTTCTACATAAAATACTTGGGCTTTCTTTTTCTTTTTCCTATTGAAATGCCTTTCGGCATGCCTAGCATATTCAAGTAATGACTGTAACCTGCTTGTATGATGATCTACCATGTGTTTTGTAATAAAGCTGCTTATGGGTGCAATACTGCCTTTTAAGAATGCATTCTTTAACTGCTGTTCATATGGGGAATCTTGTGTCTGATCTTCAGGAACCTGCATTCCACAGTGGTTATTAAAACATTCTAATAATCTGGCATAATACCGGTCAATAGTTTCACCTTCTTGTTGGATGCATTAATTAATGCAAGTCCAGTCTGTCCTAGGCTTCCATTTTTCAGAGATGCAGTCTGTAAGACCTTTTACTCTGTTGTCTAGTTCTGCGCTGCTATGTGGGAGGGGTCTGTGTGCAGCATCACGGGGATTTCAGTTGCCACTAATCATGTGCCAATCTGGCCCCACAATTTGTCTAATTACTTTTTCTACCTCTTCTACATTTAAGTTATAACTCAGCCTCATTCCTTGTAAATCTTCTGAGAACTTTCTAATATTAACTTTTGGATGGGGAATTCCCTCAGTGGCTTTCCGGATATCTTCCTGAGTCCAAGGTCTATACACTAAAATAGTTGGGTCCTGACCATCTTCTATAAGTGGGCATATTTCTTCTTCACTCATAGATCGTGAATTCTTAACCATTTGATATAACTCAATGCCTTCATTTGAGTTACCTGCCCGTGTTCGAGACCTGGTCCCAATGGGATCTCTAATAAATGGTTTTACTTTTGCAATGTCTCTATTTTCAGTGACAACAGGATATCGTGGGGGTGGACTAACCTGTTCACTTACTTCATATTCTGGTAAGGGAGGCGGAGGGGCCAATGCTATTACTAAGTTATTGTCCTCCTTATCTAGAAACATTGTTTTTGAATTGTTGTTCTTTTGTTCCCTACGGTTTACTTCCTCAATCCACCTGTGTGCCTGAGGAATTCCTAATTGGCGTTGCTTTTTTACTCGACCTTTGGAATCGGTTTTGAGCTGTTTTACAAGTTTGATAAGCGAAGATTTTTCTAATTTACCATCAAATCCGTACTTATTAACTCATTTTGAATAGTATTTAATATTGTCAGCACGCTGCGACTGCATGTATTTTGCGTCTTCGGTTAACGGCGGATTTTGGGGTCTTTTGTGCAATTATTACCCATTTTGTTCTACCCTTTTTTGATCATTACGTAACTTCTCTTATTTTTAACGTGGTACCACAGATTTTGTTATAGTCTCTTCAGACAGTAATTCTGTTTCTTCTGATCTATGACAAGAAAGTAATCTTTTCTGTCCTTGACTTGTAAAATACAGTCTTGACAAAAACAATACAAATCTAGTCCCTGATCTAAAACAGAAAACCGAAAAAAGTAGATTCACCTTACCTGAGCCTATGTGATTGATCACCTGGTTCATGGAGACCCGTCCTTCAGTCGCAGATCAGAAAGTGGCTGGCCTCTTTTGTACGACAATTCAGTCGGAGGGCTTTTCAAATAAAAAGAACCGATTTGGTTTCTTCCCCGTACGGTTTCAACCACCCGGTCCATCTGATCCGAGGTGAAGTGAGGATTCCGGTCTGAAGGACCAATCTGTCAAAGGAAAAAACTTCAAAGACCGATTCACGTAAGGTTCAGTTATGGCACCTCTTATTACTTGCAGCAAGGAGACAAAACAAGTGGATACAGGATTTTGTCCATATTACTAGTGAGTAGTATGCTTCTTTTATACAGTTCTATGAAATGTTACTTTTCTATGGTTGACATAGTTAGACACAGCTTTCTGTATTGTTCTATAGAAAATGTTACCTAGATTTCCTGCTGACATGTTCAGATTTAAAACTCACTATGTGTTACATAGAAAATGTTACTTGGATTTCCTGCTGACATGACTGGATTTATGAAAAACATTTGAGAAAAACAACCTGGCCTTGGGGGCTTATTTTTAGCCTACTACAAACTTTCTATTCTTCAATTGTGCAGTTCTAATATACATGTGTTACATTTCAAGGTACATTTCTAGCTTAGGTACAAGTAAATGCTGATTACATTTTATATTTTCAAACAGCCTTTGTTTTCATTATCAATAGCTTCTGCAGCTGTGTATTTTCTCATAGCATAAGCAGAAAATCAATATCTCTTTGTTTAAGTCTCATGAAATTAGTAGAAATGAAACATCTATTATTATTTTCATGACATTAGCAGAAATCAAATGCTTTCCTGTTAATTTCCAAAGCATAAGCAGATCATAGCTGCACATATTTTTATGACATAACAGGATTGGAATGTCTCAGCAGCTTGTGCAGATTTATGCAGTGTGAAATAGAATAAATGTGTTAACCCTTTTTAAACCTTGAATGCACTAAGCATATTACTAATACATATTTTTCTAACAGGTCATTATCTAGCAGGTGTTTAAGTAGCTGAGTGTGGACACACTTTTCTAGAATTTTGGAAAGGTGGGATACTATAGCAATGGGACGATAGTTGGATGGGTCAGTGGAGTTTCCTCCTTTGTGAAGAGGGATTGTGTAGAAGGATTTCCATACATCTGGGACAAGAGATTCAGTAACAGAATGATTAAGGATAGAGACAGCGTAAGTGATAACACTGGCAGCAATTTTAATAAAGTAGGAATGTAGATTGTCAACAGAAGGAGAGCAGGGCTTAAGTTTATTTAGTTGGGATTTGATGAAGGCAATGGGAACTGGTTCTAGGGAGAATGTATTGGAGGAAGAAGGACTGTGATGTAAAGGTAGAGAGGAGACAGTAGAGCTATTTGGAGTTAGTTTTTGGATTGTTTCAATAAAGTAATTATTTAAAAGAGCAGCAGTCTCTGAGGCAGTATTGAGAGGGAAGGGTTGGGGGTCGGAGGATTACCAGGGTGGATAATTTTATTTATGGCAGACCAAAATTTGTTAGGATTGTTATGTGGGGTACTTTGGTTGGAGGCAAATAAAGTTTTTTTGTCTCTGATAACTAGTTTTTTACACCTGTTTCTAAGTTCCTTGTAGCTTTGGAGTAAGGGAGTTTTATTTCTGGTCCAAGTTTTCCAGGCAGTATCCCTCTGATGCATGATAGAGCATGTTTGCTTAGTTAACCAGGGAGCACATTTTGATTTTACCCTGATTTTCCTGGAAGGTGCCATGGAGTTTAGTACATCTAGATATAGAGTATTGAAAGAGGTTACAGTATCATTAAGTGGGAGGTTTTTAAGGAAGGACCAGTTAATGTTGGACAAAGTGGAAATGAAAGTGTCTGGATTGAAGTGAGTCAGAGCATGACATTCTCTGTAAAGGTGTTATTTGGGAGGGTGTTGGGAGTATCTATGGATATAAATAGGGGAATGGTCACTTAGAGAGTTAGGGAGAAGGCCGAGGTTATGGTGGAGACAAGGGTCAGAAGTAAGGATCCAGTCTATAGATCCTGAAGTAGAGCTTCTGTTGTACCTAGAAGAGGAAGATATCAGTTGGTGGAAGCCGTACAGATTGAGACTGAGTAGAAGATGAGGAAGAAAGAGTGGTCCAATCTATATTTACATCACCAACTATAATGGTTTTGTAAGAAACGTTAATGGTGACCCAAGAGAGAAAGTTTTCAAGGATAGGGATGTTGTCCCCTGGGGGATGTAGATGGATACAATGGCAATTTTTTATAGGGGTTAAGGTGACAGTTTATTATTAGTATTTCAGCAGGAGCAAAGCTAGGTATGGAAAGTGAGAGTGGAGAGAGAGTAAGTTGGTTGGAGCAGAGGAAAGCAACATCTCCACCTCTTTTATTTACTCTGTCTGCATGGAAGATATTGTAGCCTTGGGGAAGGATTTCTGAGTTAGAGATGTGAGGTTTTAACCAGGTTTCTGAGAGGGTTAAGATGTGGGGGGAGTTGAGGTCAATCCATGGGTGCAAGTCTTTAGTTTTGTTAACAATGCTTTGGATATTTAGAGATAAAATGGGGATTTAGGAGATGGACTGTGGATATGGGGCATTGTTAAGGGGGCTGAGGTGGGGAGTGTTTGCTTGTAAGAGGTGTTGATGGGTGGTCCAGGGTTGGGGTGGATGTCACCATCCAGGAGTAGTGCATCAATGAAATCAGTCAATTAAGGAGAGTAGGCCAAGTGTACATGGAATTATGGGTTTGTATGGGCTATTTCTCAGTGTGTTAATAGTAGCAATATAACTCACCAGTGTACTAATTAAGTATTCTTTACCAGGTCCAAACCCCCTGCATACTTCCTGCATCCCTGAAAGGCCTGAAACGCTAGAAGGATATCACCCTGCTAAAGTTCCTAAACTGAAAGCTAAAGCTGTCCTGCCCCACTATAATTTAAATCTAGCAAGGTTATTATTTATAATCAATAATGCTGTAATTATTTAAAAGCCCTGGGTCTACAGAACTGTGAGGTGTCCCTAGAATTACTTAGAGTAAACCCCATTCTCCTAAAAATTGGCTAGAATCTATCTTATAGTGGCTTACCTCAAATAATAAAGCTGGTAAAGCACAAACAAGAATTTTTTATATTCCCTTCCTAAAGCTACTAAATATAATAACGTTACACTAAAGGAACATACTGGCAGATGCTAAAGAAACATACTGGCAGACTTATCATATATTTTACAACCATCTTTGTACTTACATCCTATTTACAGGCAGTAAATATTTTGTGTCTGTATTAGCCCCGCTCCACTTGGGCTCGCTCCGCACTCTGCCCTGGCCCCTATTACCACCCACCCCCAGTAGTGCTAAATTTATAGCACTAAAACCACACCCCCACTTTTTAGAGCCAATAACCAAATATTTAAAGGGGTTTTCCCTTACTTACCCTACCTTACTTACCTTATTATAACATAGGCAATAGTCAAGATCTTTATAATGCCACGGCTACTTGCAACAGTACCTCTCAAATTAATACTATTATATTCCCCTTTACCTCTGATGCTTATCCCACATCTACTCACCACCTATGAACATCAGAACTACCTAGGCTTCCACTACCCAGGAGGCTAAACCTCTACACCAATAGTGCTAAATATTCTAGATCACCTAAACAAACCCCTCTTGCCTAACTCCTTATATACTAAATACCACCAACCCATTAGAACTAGATATATCAACCTCAAAACCAAAAGATAACAAAGTCTAATAATTAAATTCCTAAAGCTCACAATTAGATTGCAATGCAACCTCATAATTGATGGAGGCATCCACCCAAACCCTGGCCCAACCACACGCGTTGACTCTAGCTCCACTACTACTATTCTCACTAACTTACAAACTTTAAACAGATCTCCCAACTCACTCTTGGTCAGTCAACCTAAACATTAGAAGCATAAATAATAACGTTTACCACCTTCATGCTCTCTTAGATGTTCATTCCCCAGACATATTATGTCTTACCGAAACCTGGTTAAAACCATCAACTACAGACAGTGAGGTAATACCTCCAGGCTATAATATACTAAGACTTGACAGTAATGCTAGGAAGGGAGGTGGGGAACCTGTTTTATATATTTATGCTGCAGATAACCACTGACTCACCACAATCACCCCAAACTGATAATGCTGAAATTCTTATTACTAAGCTACAAATTAATAAAAGCAAATGTATAAACATTGTCTGTGTTTATATTCCCCCAGGTAATAACGTAAACACCCTAGAGGATATCCTATGTTGGCTGTCAAGTAACTACCCCCACAAAACCATTGTTTTTGGTGACTTCAATATTGACTGGAACACCTGTTCCTCAAAACACCCTACTATCCATGTAAACCTATATGGGTTTACACAGATCATATCCTCCTCCACTAGGATCAGTAAACCCAGCAACAAAGAAAGTACCCTAGACTGGATACTCATTAATAGTCATCCCCATATGTACAAGGCGGGGACCTTGCCTGATGATATAAGTGATCACTTTCTTACCTATATAATTAGGCACAAGGCTGACATTCTCAACCAATCCACTTATAAAACAATAAGGAACAATAAAAACTTTAACCCCAATAATTTCCAAAACAACTCATATTATATGATTGGTCCATCCTAAAACACCTACCACTTGAGGAAGCATTAAAATACTTTAATAACAAATTCCTACCCATCCTCGATTGCCACGCGCCATCATGTTCTATTATAACTAAAACAAAAGTTGCACCATGGATTTCAAAAGAAACCAGACAAAAAAATCTTATTTAGAAACAAAGCTTGGGCCACTTGGCATACCACAAAAGCCCCTATAGATCAACTTAAATATAGAGAACTAAGGAATGACACAAAATGATCCATTATGTTAGACAAAAAAAAAAATTCCTGCCATCTACAACAGGCACATCAAAACAGGCCTCAAAAGTTTTGGGCAGGTATTAATAAACTTCTTCACTCAGGACAATGCACCACTCCTACCTCCTCGGCTACCAACCAAAAACTTTCAGAAGAATTTGCCAAAACCTTTAATAACTATCCAATCCCTAGCCAGCCAACTATCTCCTAGTTGCCCAAATCCAGTTGCTACTATACCCAGTTCCTAATTCTCCTTTCACTATCAACAAGTTTCCACATCACTTATCTGAATCCTAATTAAGAAATTAAAACCAGTCACCCTTTCTGCAGATCTCCTCCCTGCAGAGTATCTACAAAAAGCTGTGGATGCCATAGCATACCCCATCTCCATCCTGATTAATAGAACTATATCAGAAGCTTCCATCCCTTCTATCTAGAAGAGAGCCCATGTTATTCTACTCCATAAAGGAGGCAACTCTACTAAGCTATCAAATTACAGACCCATAGCTATTCTATCACCCCTGGCTAAAATTATAGAGAAATGTATCCATAAACAACTGCTGAGATATCTTATCCAAAACAATCTACTGGCCAACTCTCAGCATGGCTTTAGACCATTTCACAGCCCCACCTTGGCCCTCCTTTCCTTCTCAAACATCATAAACCAAAACTGAAACAATAATATACTTTCCTAAGCCCTCTTTCTTGATCTCTCCAAAGCCTTTAACACGGTAAACCACCAACTACTCATACACACACTGAAAACTTTTTCCCTAGACAAACAGGCTATCTAATGATTCCAATCTTATTGGAGTGGTAGCCAACAAGCTGTTATATGGCAGGACAAATTATCTACCCTTCTACCTATCACCCTTGGAGTCCCCCAGGGCTCCATATTAGGACCCCTTCTATTTTCTATCTTTATTAATGACCTGTATGCGGTAATCCCAAATGCAACTTGCATTCAATATGTGGACGATTCTACTTTAATTTGCTTAGCTACCTCCCTCTCTGATCTGCAGACTTTAACTAAACCAAAATGCTTTTAATACAGTTAAAAATTGGCTCCTTAATTGTCCACTCATATTAAATCCTAATAAAATGAAGCTGCTGCTGTTCTCCCCCACCTGTAGGTCCTCCTTACCAACCTTTACTATAAAATCTAACAACGACACCATTAATTCACCAGATCCCTCTACTAAACTTTTAGGTGTAATAGTAGACAATAACCTTAAGTTTGATATGCATATTAATAAAACTATTAAAACGTCAATAAAAAACTTGGTTCACTATACAAGATTAAACCCCTCCTAACCCCACTAGCCAGGACTGTTATTTCCCACACACATCTACTCTCCACCCTCCTTTATGCCTCCCCTTTATTCACAAACTTGAGTAAAATTGACCTTAAATTATCAAGCTGCTATAATTGCTAGATTTGCCACTGCAGCAGTATACAGAACACACCACTGTCATGACTTAAATCATCTAGGATGGATCGAATTGCCTAGCCTACTTCAGTACAACCAAATAATAGTTGCATATAAGATTCTATATCAACCCCAAAATGCGCCTGTACTTAAAAACCTTACTACCCCCTACAGTAACGTCAAGACACTATGCTCATCTAACAGGCTATTAGTACAAACATTCAAAACCAACAACTCAGCTGGGGACTCTCTGTTTGCCAACTCTGTTGGAAAAACTTGTAACTCTCTTCCTGCTGGTCTTACTTCAATTCCCTCTATAACCCAATTCAAAAATAGCCTTAAACAGTACTTTAAAACACATTGGCTATGTCATTGTTCTAACCCTGATAAACTCCTACCCTGTAACCATATGTTAAAAGATGTTTTACTACACTTAGACTGCATGTTGTTGTTGTTAGTCTGTGACCTGCTTATGCTCTAATATGTGCGATTATATGTCTTTTATATCCTTTTATTGAATAGTAATACTGATATGAATTTGTAAACTGTGCTTATTATGTATAAATGAAATAATTTTCTGTATGTATGTCTGGAGCTTTTCTCCCCAGGCCTCTGCTGAAAATAGACATGTATCCAGTCGGACTATCCCAGTCAACAAATGTAAAATAAAATAAAATAAATAAAAATAAATGGTAAAGGTGGAAAGGGAAACATTAGGATACGTCTTAATGGAAGAGTAAGCAGTAGGAGAGATAGGAAATAGGTGAGGAGAGATTAGAATTGTGTGAGGGTAGCTATAATGGTGGTGGTTCTTTGAGAGAGTTGGTGTTGATGCGATGTAATGTAGAGGTATATGCTATGAAGTATATAGTGATAGTAGGAGTAGAGAGGGGATAAGGAGGTGGTGAGGTGGCATAGAAGAGAAGAGTTGGGTGAATGTTAGTAAGAGCAGTAAGGTGTAGGAGGTTTAAAGATAGCTAGGTGATTGATAGAGAAGGGGACTAAGGGAGATTTGAGAGGAGGAGATTAGGGGAGGGTATATGAAATGAAGTATGGTAGGAGGGGATTAAATTATTTGAGAGAGGGAGGGGAAAAGAGAATTGGGAGGGTGAGGGGATTGGTCAAAAATGAAGGGTGTGGAGAGTAAAGAAGTATAAAGGAAATTAAAGTGGGGGTGTGTGGGAATGGTAGTAGGATAGGGGAGGAGAGTGAGCCCAAGTGCAACGAGGGCGAATGGAGCAGGTCGACCCGGCAAGAAGAAAGCACAAGAGGAGGGGAAAAAAATAAAAACAATCAATAAGGTAATTTGAGTAAGAAGATAACCCAGGGGAGCCCTATGCTGGCTGAAAAGGGAGAGACAAGCAGGTAGTACATAATTAGTGAAAAATAAGTATTGAGGGGAGGGACTGAAGGCTATGACTCTATTGAGAGTGGCTAAATACCTTAACATAAAACAAATAAGTTAAGCAAAATGTATCAACAGTGAAATGGATGAAAGGGATTGGGGTGGGCTAAGAGGAAGAAGGTTTGCAGCTGTCGCCCCTGCGGCATGCACTCTAGCTGATTGTAGCAGATTTTAACAAGGCATAACTGTAATCACAATAACAGGCACCTATACTACACAAGTGACAACAGCAAGGTTCTTGGAGTTAAAGCTTGGGCTGCAGTCTATTTTTTGATGATTGCTGGTTAGAGTTATATATATTACTTTTAAACGATAGCAAACTGTGTCCTACAATGTAACAAGCAGTTGTTACAGTTTAGACCAGAAATGGTTCACTACAGCACTCAGGTTTGACCACAAATGTAATATCAGCTTTTAAAAGTACTAAAGAGTGATTAGAAATTGGGATGATGGATTAGATGGCTGAACATGCCCCCCCCCCATCACTTTGTGCCTGGGGCCCCATTGCCCCACCCTAGCTATGCTATTGACAGTAAGCACATTATTATGGACATAAATGGGGTCCCCTTGTTGGTAAGTATTTACTAGGTATTGCTACTTTGACAAAGTGAAGTTCCATGTGTTCTGGTAGAGTGGGCATTAGTATTTTCAGTCTGTTTTGTAAGTTGGTATGGTGTTCTATGACACTTTTAAAAATGGAGTCTTTCTTCTTTCCAGGTTTCTTTGGCAATATCTAATTGCCCACAAGGATACCTGCCATATAATATTCAAAAGGATTAAACCCTGTAAAGGGTTATGAAACTTCTCTAATGGCAAATCAAGTTAATGTTTGCAAGTGTAGGTAAATCAGGAAATCCCACAGATTCTGCTTTTTAGCTACCACTATAAAATATATTCTAAAGTTTAAATGCTGTTAGCAGACCCATACATTTCCTGTACTGATAAGGCAGTCTCCTCCTCTCTCTCTCTCTCTCTCTTCCTGTCTCTCTCTCTCTCTTTCTCTACCTCTTTGTCTTCCTCTCCCTCTTTTTTCCCCTTCTCCCACTCTCTTTTTCTCTCTTCACTTTCTCTTTCTTTCTGTCTCTACCCCTCTGTCTTTCTCACCCTATCTCTCTTATCTCCCCTTCTCTCTTTCCTTACCTCTCTCCTTCTCTCCATCTCTCTCTTTGTCTCCCCCTTTATCTCTTTCTCTCCCCTTCTGCCCCTCTCTCCCCCTCTCTCTCTTTATCTCCCCCTCCTCCTCTCTCTTTCTCTCCCCATCCTTATTCTAAGTACTTTTCTATGTTTCCCAAAGATCTTCAGACCTCCACATCTTTCCTCTTTTAATTTCTGGTTTACTGCCCTTTACTCTGTGTCTGTGTGCATTGTACACCTTAAGCTATATACCTCTCCTTGTTTCTTATCTTGACCCCTATAAATGTCACTGACCTTTCCTATCTTTTTTCAATTAATGGCTGCCAGCCTGCCTTCTCCGTGTAATGCTGCATGATGCCCTGCACAAGTGCTTCACTACTCATCTCTGTGCAATACACTGCAGAGTACAGTTCCAGCCTAGCCTGGGGTTAGTTGTTAGCACTTATAAATGACTTTTAACATTGTTAAGTATTGTATGAGTCAGATCATTTAGCTTTGTTTCTCATTGCACTGTTTCTTGACATTTCCTTCCTCTGTCTCCTACTGCTCTCATTGCAGTCAGCTGCATCCCATCTGCTGCAGTGTCGTTGGGTTTGTGTAGGCTCTCACAGTTTCACAAGTAAGTTTGCATTAGTAAATGATTGTTCATATTGCACTCACTCAAGATTTACAGAATGAAGCTGTAATTTTTTTTGCTGTAGCTTGCATCGTATACATATGTGTAATTTGCATTCTACAACTGTAGTATTTCTGATTAGCTCAAACATCGCAGCCTTCCAGAAAAAGAGCAAGACACCTCACTATCTGCTGATGACTCTGCTCTTTTTCCAAAATGAAGTGACCTCAGAATGATAATAATAATAATCTAGAAGAGTAGAGGGTGAACTCCTGCCCACATAGAAGATGCAGGGCAGCTTGCTGCCTGAAGAGTATGCCTTTTCCCATTTCTTACCTTTATATGGATATAAACATTACCTGATGCCTGCAGAGTATGCCTTTTCCCATTTCTTACCTTTATATGGATATAAACATTACTTGCTGCCTGCAGAGTATGCCTTTTCCCATTTCTTATCTTTATATGGATATAAACATTACAGGTGTAAGTACATGCTTTACTTGCTAGGCATGTGTGAAATGGGATGAGTGCTCTGCACATCTACTGTTTCCATAAGAGAAAGAAATCTGCCTGCTGCTCTCCGAGCTGTGGACACTGGGCTATGGCTCACAGTTAAACTATATGTTATTCTGTAGCACAAACATATGGAGTAAAATATTTTTTTTTGTCCTTTCAGACCATTTGTCAGTTTACTAGTTAAAGGATCTACTGTTACTTAGTGACAGTATGGCTGAGTTATAGGACTATAGACCAGGCATAATACAATAAGTTTTACATAGATGTTGTGACTTTCACTGAGACAAAATACTAAATAAATAAAGTAACAGCAAATGGTGAAGTGGACCACTGTGTCATGAAATTGGAAGTGGTTCTATCTCAACATAGCCAGAGGAATTTAGTACAAGGGATTTATTTAATTTGTTCAGGATTTGTGACAAAAAGGTTGTCAGACAGTCATGAGAATCCCACAGCATTTTATTGAGAGAATCATGAGAAGGGGAAGTGAGTATGTGTATCAGGACGTTTGAGCTTTGTTTTAGAGGAAAACATTAGTTATGTATGGAAAAGTTTGCTGAAGACAGAAGCAAGGTGGTATATCTGAGTGCACTAAAGACATGCATCTAATATGGAATTCAATTATGGACCATGTAAAGAATCATATGGGATAGCAATTTCTGCAGTGATTTGTACTGCAGGCAAATACTAGATGAAATGGGTATGGAGTTATGAGGCAGTGAGCATGGATGTTGGGAGTTCTGAAAAGCACAAAGACTACATAAGAACTACAGTGTATTCTCACCTGCTCTATTCTGGGTGTGTGTGGTGTCATTTCACTATTTGTTAACTGAATGAATGCATGCAGGCAGTCTGGCACTAAGAAAATTATGACAATAGGTGACCTATCAGTATTTGTCCTCACTCTAGAATCAAAGTATGGACATGCAGCAAATATTGTTGCTTCTGTTAATTTTCTTTGAAATGCACTGATATGAATGAATACAGAGGTACTCATTTGTAGATATGTAAGGTAAGAATAGAACCATTTCAGCACAGATGACTTCCCCCTTCTCTACAGTATTTGTAAGGTGAGTGCTTCTGATGTTGATTTGCAAGAAGGATCCCAAAAACTGCCTGCCTGGCATCTGTCTTGAACCCACACAACCAGGCAAAATATACCATTAAAGACTCATCACTCATAAACGTGTGCCATGGGTTAGGCAGGATCCGACATACCATTCTGTGTTTATCTTCTGAATCAAAACAAAGTAAAATGAATGTGAATGAAAGATGATGTATAGGAAAATACATAGAACATGTAGAAGCAGAAGAAATGTATTCATATAGGTTATGTTAGCTAAAACAAATGTGTTGCCATATTCTATTCAGTATACTGACAAGTTTTGTACCAAATTTATTATACGCCATTTTCTTCCTGTGGAAAAGATAACTGGAAATATTGATACTACTGAATAAGAAGAAGCAACGTGTCTGATATAAACTATAAGTCATCAAATAAAGAAGGCCAGTGTAAAGGAAACGTGAATGATAAGAGTTGCTCTTGATGCTTGTAAAGAGCTTTCATCAAGCAAATAATTTTGAATGGAATCTTTCATTCCATTATTAGATGCTGATGAAACTGAAACTAACTTGATGAGAAGAACAATGGTTTACAATCATTCTGCTACCACATTTTCATTTTTTCTTAAGTTAGACACTGTTACTTAAGCAGCAATTGTATAAATCTGAAGACCTTCTGAAAAACATCCAAACAATGTTGATATCAATCTCACTGGATGCTTAAAATATTTTCATGCTCACAAGTAAAACCAATCAGGAAAGAGACATCTACTTCAGTCTGCATCAGGTACTATCTTTCAAGACAAAACACATTTAGTTTTTCTTAACACTGAAGCAATGTTATAGCTATTTTTAAGTCTAATTGTAGTAAATTACTCGGGAAAAGACTCTTTGGGCAGCAGTGATGGAAGACAAGGTGACTGCATTTAGTGTTATGTGTGTAGCTTTACCTTTTCTATACACAATTTATGACCTTTCTTTAAAAATCAACTTTAGTAAACTAATTTTTTTTTTTTTTTTTACATTTTATCATAGTTAAGCATATTAGAGTTTGGACATTACATTTAATTTTCTGGGAATTGAAAACAGTATTTTACATCTAGGAATTAAATGTATTTAGTCAAATGAAATGGATTTTGTGAATTATTTTTCTCTGAATAAGTATCTCCAAACTGAGTAATTATAAATGCATGTTTTTATAATTCTAATGAGGCAACCTTTTCCACAACATTCTATTGTTTTGTTAAATATGTTTGCAGCATTCTTGCCAAGTTCACTTGTTACTTAATGCTATTGTATGATACAACTTGAGAAAAAGGGCCTCTACAGTGTTCTGTAGCTTAGATCCACCTGTGCATAATGTGTAAATGAAGATACATATCATGGTAAAAGGGTGCTTTGGCAACCAAATTATCCTTCTGAGTAGTATGCTATATGCACACAACACAATGCAATATAGTGTAATGTAATTCTAATTCTAATTATAATATTAATATAATACATACATATAGTAATATATACATGTCTATATGTTTCTGTGTGTGTGAGCAAACGTGTGGCATGAATGCATAAATGGTACATTTATATTCAAATTCTATAAGCTTCTGTTAAATGTATGCTCATTCCAACACTTTGATCCTCTGTAAAGTTGAATTTGAAGACTTCTCAGGAATTATACTGCAATGGTGTGATACTATGAACTATCAGGAATTATACTGTGATATTGTGATACTATGAACCTATGAACCTATTATGTTTAATCAAGGTTATGCCCATATATGTAATACATTCATATATTTGGATCATCACAACACTAGGAAGTAAACATTAGGTAAGAAGCCAATACCAGGAAATGTGCAGAAGGATGGCTTTAGCACATTCTGAGACAGGAGACAATTAAACAATTAACCTTGCCAAGCAACCCCAAACATGACTTGATATTAAGCAATATAATTACCTTAGAGAATGCCTAAAGCAGTAAATGTTGTTCAGTTCTTTACTATTATTGTTCGCCTCACAACTGAGCTAAAGTGAAAATTCATGCAGGTAAAAAAGTAATATTGCAGCATTGCTGTTTATTGTTGAATCATTTCTTTTCCGGTCATACAATATAAAGTATGTGAAAATGTTTCTGAGAAACTTAGTATTTATATTAGGATGTACATTATTTTCTTATATTGTTTGCTACCCTGTCCACTGGCTTCTTTTCTGGATGTAAATATAACCAGGCTGGAATCACAAACTACATCTACTCTGATCTCGTGAATTTATTTAGAAATACCTCACAAGAACATTTTCATATATTACCATTAGACCAAACATTAAACTTATTGATAAAAACATGATACTGTGCATGGCGGGATATAGTGCAAGGTCTGTATAGAGTTCTCTAGAATCCTATTAACAACATTATAACATGTTTGTGTTAGTTAAAACAGTGATCCCAAGATGTGTGATGCAAGTCAGTTTGACAGAAGTATTTAGTTACACTGCCAGGTCTTTGCCTCTCTCTGTCTCTTTCCTCTTCATTTCTTTGTCATTAACCTGTCCTTTGCTCATTAGTACACCTATAGAGTATGTCTCATTCTGTCTTTGCATATGCAGTGCTCTGGGCCTTTCTCTGTTCTTTTTCATGGATTTATTTACAGTATTGGTCACTATCCATGACACACTGTCAGTCATTTTGATGATATGATGTAACCACCAGCACATTGCACTGTATTCCTGATGGGGACTCACTGCTGCATTGTATACTAAGTGAATGGTATGTACATCAGTATGTACATCAGTAATGTACACACTTCCAGGGCAATGCACTTCTGATTTTTGCTGTCACTTGTCAGTACCCTCAATAACTGTAGAGCACACATCAGCTATTACACCCAGATCAGTTATTCCTGTGTTTGCCCTAGTAATGCTACACCTAAAGAAAAATGTCAACAACTGATTCCACACTTATGGACATATACTTATTTTGTACCTCAGCTAACATGCATTTACCAGTAGTTCAAGCCATACTAGGTGAGGTGTATTTATTTATTTAGTTACTATTTGTTCACTGGGTAAGTGGATTGGTTTATTCACCTGCCATGACCTGACCTCAAAGAGCAGCAAATACATTGTTGGCCCTTCAGTCAACAATATTATACACTCAATGAGTACACAGAAAAAATTCAGAACATAGTAAGACTGAATGCAAATCGAGTAACATTAAAAGATTCAGTCAGGGTACAAAAAAACGATATATACAAAATGCAAGCTAAGATGTGCATAATATATAGTGCAATCATACATATAATATATAAACTCCTATATACATGTGAAATATTTGTGTATCAGATGCCACATTAAGAGAGTGAGAGAAGTTCATTAAATATATTCTTGTATTCATGACACAGGATGGTAAGTTACCTAACCACTGTCTTGGTAGCAGATGCAGGTAGATTCAGTAACGAGATGCTCATTAAGTGCATCTTTGAAGCTTTTAATGGTTTCTGGATTTTTAACGTACGCAGTCATGGTGTTTCCAGGTAGCATGCCCAGTCTAGAGAAGGCTCTCTCACATACAGCAGTTGTTTTAAATGGATGGTATACTAGAGTGAAACTGTTGTCCTGTGTACTTCAGAATACTTATGGGTTGTCTTGTAAAAGTAGTTCCATTCTTAAAGGGGTACAGTGAGAGTTATTAGAGCACTTAGAAAAAAGTAGCCCTATAAGGCACTGAAAGCCATTTGGAATTTTTTAGCAAATTGCTATGGTGTATCTGGGGGTCTGCTCATAGAATGAAACTGCACATTTTGTTCTCAACAGACTATATTCTGTCTGCATTGTGGGATAAATGCATAATGAGAAAATGAAGGCCGTACTCAAGCTTGGGTAATAACTTACCCTGCGAGCAGGGGACTGATCTTGTAACACAGTTTTAATTGAGCAAAGACTTTATTAGTTACAAAATCTGTGTGTGTGTGTGTGTGTGTGTGTGTGTGTGTGTGTGTGTGTGTGTGTGTGTGTACGTGTGTGTATGTGTGTACGTGTGTGCGTGTGTGCGTGTTTGTGTGTGGGTGTGTGTGTGTGTATGTGTGTGTGTGTTTGTGTGTGCGTGTGTGTGTGTTTGTGTGTGCGTGTGTGTGTGTGCGTGTGTGCATGTGTGCGTGTGTGTGTGTGTGTGTACGTGTGTGTATGTGTGTGTGTGTGTGTGTGTGTGTGTGTTTGTGTGTGCGTGTGTGCATATGCACGGAGTGTGTGCGTGTGTGTGTTTGTGTGTGCGTGTGTGTGTTTGTGTGTGCGTGTGTGCGTGTGTGTGTACGTGTGCGTGTGTGCGTGTGTGCGTGTGCGTGTGTGTGTGTGTGTGTGTGTGTGTGTGTGTGTGTGTGTGTGTGTGTAAAGGAAAGGGTAGGCTCAAGTATTAGGCCTAGTTACCTTTCTTGAGTCACGTTAGGTATTCTGATTGTATTAAGGTCTGTTAAGAGAACAGCAGAAATGGTGGGTAATATCTTGGCTGAGGCAAATATCATGACATCGGTTGCTAATAGTGGACCATGTGCATAAATGAGTGAAAGTTTCTATTTCAGGTTGAATGACAGTATCCAAATTATCTAACCATGGTTCCATTCATGACATCACTGGTAAACAAACTAGCATGATTGCAACTCTGGTTGTGACATTTGATGTAAATATGATGAGCAGGACAAGTGCAAGCAGATAACCTGTTACACACCACCTATCACTATCTTCTTCTTAGCTGATAGTTTCCCACTGAATTGCTACTTGCTGCTCTGTCAGATAATCACTTCTCTTTCTATCTCAGTAGGTTGATCTCCCACCCATACTCAACTGTTTCTACCATTGTTGCATGTGACACATCATCAAAGCTTTAGTGACAGCTATATACATTGCATCTACCAAGTTTTCCTTACTAGCTCTGTTTGCAAGGATCTGATTCCTGCCATGAAGTGCTATTCCACCTAATTATTGCTTTATCTTGCCTTCCTGTTAATTCTTTCCTAAATTTACTCTTTTCTCCTCTGTCCCTTATTCAGTGGTTATATGGGACCATATTTATTTTTTTTGTAGGTCCGCAGGATCTGCCTAAGAGCCTCCTCCTCCTTCACCCAGTTGGTCCAATCATTCCTTCATTAGGCATACAGCACTACAACCCATTTGTGGACTTGTGGAGGTGAGAGCTGGGTGTTAAAGAGTGGACTAGTCTGCCAGTCTTGAGCACTATCCACAACCTTTCTGCAGTGAACTCTACAACTGCTGTTGTCAGGAGTTGCATGTGCACTAATGTATTCCTTCAAGTGTCACCAGTACTCCTTCTCTCCCCTCTGATGGGCAGATCTCTCCTATCTTCCCATGCCCAGTCCCCACAACAGTCATTCGCTAGTCAAACACAAGTTTTCTAGACTGCAGTCAGTGCTTTATTTCTCTGTGCCAACTTTTCTCAAAAAATGCAGCAATAGTTTTTTTTATTTTTGTGTGTGTAATTTTAACTTTGTGCTTCATATTTAGATATTAAAAACTTAACACCCTATAATAATCATTCTGTAAAGATATATGGGTAGCAGAACTGTATGACATTTAATGTTACTGCTTTACTTCACTTGGATTCTGGTTTGGTTCCTAGCTGACCTGCATGTCCTCCCTGTCAACATTTGGGATTTTGACAGAATCTTTGGGTACTTTCAGATCCAAAAATATACTGATAGGTGAACAGGCATTTCTCTTAAACTGGTCATGTGTGTGAGTGCATATGTATGGTTCATGTGATAGACTGACATCCCATCCATCACTGGTTCACTGATTTTTGTCTGTTTGCCATGAAAAGCTCGGGTTCACCTTTTACCATTCACAGGGTAAAGTGGATGTTAGACAATGACTGAATTTCTATAAAGATACAACAGCAAAACTCCCCTACTACCTGGGAAGTACGGTATAAATTGTTCCTTCTTGCGTCATAAACTTCATAACATCCATTCTATCCATAAATGTGCCTACACATCTGGACATAACATCCCAAATATCACAACTCCACCTAGAAAACTCTGTAATAAAAGGTTGAAAGATGTTTCACAGGATCTCAACATTTAAAGGCATTCTAAATATTAGATAAACTTAAGTCTACATCTCTCACTCTCACTTGTTATAAATTTAAATATAGGCTTTTTTTAATTTTATCATGTATATTATGGAAACTACAACAACAGAAGTAAAATACCTGAAATATCTGCAAACCTGCAAAAAGTTTAAAGTGAAAGTGAAAGTTAAAGAGAGAGAGAGATGTTTTTGAAAAAGAAACAGTGACAGCACCATGGGGAATGCAATGAAATCAGAGACTATAGATAGAGATGAGAGTTTGACATATCCTATAGAAATGATAGGGCAAAAACCAGTAGAGGTTATCCATGTGAATGCTATGTCTATAAATCAGTATTAACTGCAGACAGTAGTTACCAAAAACTAATATTGATAACAACAAGATCAAAAGTGATAATCTGAGCAAAAAAAAAATCAAGATATTTCTTTCAGGCATAAGTAGCGTTATTGTTAACATTTTATACTTTATCAGACTCCTGCTATGCTAATGAAATGTCAAAGACATATTAAAAACTTCTAACATATTTGTCATCCCACATCTCTGGGGGTGTGCATATACAAACATTTACAAATATTTTGAAAATATGCATGACATTTATGCCTACAAATTAACAATGAAACTGATAAATTTCCTAATTTAATACCCAATTGAAGATAATGACTATTCTGTTTCTTGAGTTACCCAGTCAACTGCTTCACTGGTTCTTACTGTTTAAGTAGGGTGCTGTGATTTCATCAATAAGCCTATATAAGTAATTACAAATGTGCTTCTCTTTAGCATTTGCATTGTTAATCAGTGCAGTCACAATAATCTGCTAAGGAAAGAAGCAAATTTATCACTGATATTCTTCCATTAAACCAATATTTTTCTCAAAACAGCATTTTCTTATATCAGTTTCAGTTATTTTTTTTAATTCTGTCAAGCACAGACTTGGGATTTTCTAATTGGTAAACATCTAAGGAAAAATTCTAACATGTGAACTCTGATTTCTATATTTTTTTATATAAATATGTATGCAATACCCTAATTACTTCTGAAATGATTTAAGTAGTTTAAAGTGAAGGAAGGGTGTTGAACTTTAATTCTCCCAAGTCCTAAATCTCAAGGGCTTTCATTTTCTTTACCAACCTGCTCTGTGTATCTTTCTTCTTCTAATTCGTTATTTTTTCATAGTGGCTATGGGCACTTCATTATGATCAGTGAGGTGTAGGTTCTTTTTATGTTACAGTAATCAATTTAGAGTGCAAGTTAATAGATTTTTTTTTCTTTTTTATTGAAGTTGGTGTAATTGAATCATCTGTCATTTACAGCTAATTATTTCTAGCAGGTCAGTTTATTTTAAATATAAGAGCATTAACAAGCAAAAATGAATGAATATTTTATCAGTTACTGTGGATGCCTTTCATTCTGTAGCGCTAGAATTAAAGTATCAAATGCGCTTTAACCTTCTTACTCTAGTATATAGTTTCCCACATTGTGTCCCTATCCACCTCTACTTTGCATCTTGCTGGACACCAAACAAATAGATTATGGTTGCCAAGGGAATTAGTAACCAAACAGATTTAACACAGGCTTTTTGAAGTTCACACTCCTACTCTTAACTTTTAAGCAGCGCCTAGTACCAAGATGTAAGGTCTTTCATAAATTTAAAACAGATGTAAGTACTTGACAAATTGGTTTCATGTTACCGCCTTAAAATAGGTGACCACGGTTTGCTTTGTTTCAGAGAGCATCCCTAATGGCCACTGAACCTTGTTAGATCATGGTGAAAAATGACTAGCTCTAGACAGGATGTGCATATATTACTGTCCGTAACTATGAAGATGCATGCATTTTATTTGGGCTTTGCAAAATGCATTATCTTCACTAGTTGGTGATTCATGGTCAGTTAGAAGTTGTCAATGGGAAAGTTGCTAAGTGACCGATATAAATCTAAAAGTGGGAAAACATAGATCTCAAACTTTGGTCTAAAAAAAGGAACATTACCTCTCATAATGTCGAACAAATGGACAGAATGTGCAATGCTTTTTAACAGCTTACTAACATCTTCAAACTGGGAGATTGCAAGATGGCAAAAATGTGTTGCTTTATACTTATAAAATGTTCTTGTTATTAATTAATATGATTCAGTATTATTTACCATTGATATCAGTTACAAAATCCTTAACCATAACTGTGACAGACATTTTGAATGTGGGACTGTGAGGAACATTGACTTTTTAAGGCTCAGAATGAGGAAAGTTTCTTATAATAAACTACACTGAAGTAGTAGCTTACCAAGCATATAGTTCATGTAATGACAGATAGTGTAGTCTAAAGTAGGAAGAAGATGCGTACAAAATGGAAGAGGGCCTGGCTCCATAGTGTAGCAGGATGGATCACAGAGTGTGACTCAGATGACATGAGTTTGATCAGTGGCTTGTACAATGGAGGATCATGAGATAAAATGGCTTATGTCAATTTGTCCATCCTGAAAGGGAGAGGCTGGAGATCTTTCTAAAGCTGGGACAGACCATAGAGGAGCAATGATGCATTGGTAGATGTGCTGAGCTAAGATAAGCTCATTATCTGTGAGTATAAGGCAGTTGCTACACTATTTTAGGCTGTTTCATGCTATGTAGCTGGCCATAGAGAAGATGCAAAAAGACTGACCATCCATTTATTCCAGTGTGAAGTAAAACTTTGCGTGATTTACAAAGAGTTGTAGAGTTTAGATAAAATAAAGATTTACTGTCAGTTGAGATTGTTATTCATTAGCATTATTACATATGAATGGCTGTTTAGGTAAATGCATGACTTGGGTTCAAATGTGACTGTGGTAAGTACAGCTTGAGAATCTTTTGTAACAGTAGTGTTCCGTTAACTTGTAGCAGCAGTGAGCTAAGCAGTGTATCACTGCTATGGGCTGCTACAAACTACATTGAGGGTGCTAGGTGCTTGGCACTGCACTTTATGCAGCTGTGCGCAACTTGCTGCACCTGTATATAGCAAGAGCCTACTTGCTGATAGGATTTGTGTGAGTTGGTTATATTAGGAAAAGCTACAAATGAAAGCATCTTCATTTGTGGAGTGCATGTTTCAAACCTGCTGTGCTAAGCACACTTGCTTACTATATAAAATAAACAAGGAAACTGAAAGAACCAAGGAAAAACAGCTATAGTTCTAACCAATTGCGTTTATCTTACTGAGAACTGCAGCAATTATCCTCCTGCCACAAGAATAAGCACTGCAAGCTCTACATGACCCACACACCTGGCCAAAACTGTCAGTTTACTGTAACTTTAAAAAGTAACTAAAACACAATTAAATCCAGCAACACTTATTAATTCACTTAATGGCACAGACCATGTGAAATGCAGTGTAACTTGCAAAATGCTGTCAGTTAATTAACACCATTAAATTAATTAACTTAAATTTTAGAGAAAACACACTGAAAGTATAAAAAAAACAGCGGATACCACTGAAAATTCATATAAATATCTTGGCACAGAACAGAAACCAATTTTAATGCAGTGCAAACTGTAGAGCAACATGAATTGATACAATGACTTCAAATTCAGGGGAAAAGAGTAAAATTCAGAAAAAAATGCAGAAAACACTTAACCCAGATTTAAATAGCTAGGTAACTAAGTACAGTAGAATAAATGTACTTTTCTACTTTCTGGATTGAAAAATGGAACCAAAAATATCACCTTTTTTGTTAGTTTGTCCACAGGAGAGTAGTTTCTAAGAGTCCTAGAATAAGACTAATGTTGAAATACACCTATAAATTTATAGAATTGAGATTGTTTCCCTAACCACTGGAGATGCTGACTTTAAGAACTTATCCTTGTGAATATTTCCAACAATTTCAGCACACTGTTTCTTATCCCCTGCCCCCAGTGAGAAATGACCATGTCATTGTGACGTTTTCACTAAAACCTGCTTTGTGACCTGTAATACATCATCTGCCTTCAGGGATTACTCCAAAAGCAATTATTTACTTTATTTATCTTGCTGATAATCAAAACTGGTGTAGCACTAAGCAAATCTTGTACTTGTCACTGCTGCCTACTCCTTTAAATTGTCCTCCATTTTAGATATATGTATGGAACACATCTAGAACAGGCATAATGAAAAGTTTAAAACTAAATACATATGGATGAACTTCCACTTCAACAAACTACAACAAAAAGGATCAAAGCTCCTGGCCATCTATAAAGTATCTTTGCTTCCTCATTAAAAAAGGGAATTAAAACTAGTAAGTATGTCCCTCAAGACTGCCATTAAGGAAATGTTAGGATGACTGTAAACTTATAGTTGTCGTCAATTTATAAGGCAACCATAAGGCCTTCTTCTGATATGTAAGGAAGATTTGAAGTTTCCATCAATTCTGTACTGAATGTTTGTCTAATGTTACTTTCCTTCTGATCCAAAGGCTAATATTCTTGAGGACAAATTCTCTTCCAAATTTCAATCTGTGCACCATCACCTCTGACCCCCTCACAACTCTCTTCTGGAAATCACTCTGGACACAATCCTTTTGACACTTTCCAAATTAAAAATGCAATTTCCATTTGACTTGGCAATATTCCTGGATGTCTACTAAGCAGCATTAAGCCCCACCTAACAAAACTCCTTAATCAAAATCTCAGTGTGATTCTTTCTACCATTTACATCATGACATGTGGAATGTAGCTATTGTGGTGCCCTTGCATAAAGCTAGCTCCTCTTCTGTGTACAGGAGTTAGAAGCACATTAGTTTCACTGTCGTTACTATTAGTAAGGTTATGTAATATATTACAGCTAAACTGATAAATAACAATATGCATGGCTTTATATCCCTGGATATTCACCTGTTTGCCTTTGTAAAAGCCAAATCTATGGAATGTATTACAAATGAAATGATAAACAATATACATGACATTATCCTGAATGCATACCTGTTTGCCTTTATAAAAAGACAGATCTTTCCTGCTCATCCTAGCTGATCTCTCATAAAAATTTTCTAAGATCAAAGATAAAGGGTATATAGCCCACATTATCACCCGAGATCTTGTCAAGGCTTTTAACACTTTCCCCTGTTCTAAGATTAATGACAAAGACTCCCAATTCAACACTAGCCTATGCATTCTTTACATGATTTATTAGCTTTAACATATAATGTTAAGGCAGGGGGGTTGATTTGTACAATTGCGAGCAGTATCCATACCTTCACTTTGGAGTGTACACATCTGGCATAAGATTTAATATCAAGGGACCATGGAATACAAACTTTTCTAATGATTGCAAACTTGAGACAGTTATCAAATCCTATTCTGATACTCAAACTTCCCTGTAAGGCTGACCAAACACTTGCTTTTTATGTTAATCATAGGCTTGCTCAGAACATTTTTTACACACACACACACACACACACACACACACACACACACACACACACACACATATATATATATATATATATATATATATGTATATATATATATATATATATATATATATATATATATATATATATATATATATATATATATATATAGACACACGTATATATATATATATATATATATATATATATATATATATATATATAGCCACACACACACATATATATATATATATATATATATATATATATATATATATATATATAGACACACACACACACACACACACACACACACACACACACACACACACACACACATTGTATATATGGTTCCCCTTTATAATCTCGAAATACTGATATCTCGAATTTCAGTATCTCGAAACTATAAAGTCGAACGGCCCACAATCCCGAAACACACAATCACGAAAAATACAAACCCGAACATACACAAACCATACACCACACAACATGCACACCATTCAACCCACAACATACAAACTACACAATCCTACACTACATCTACGCAGGGGGGCAAGCCCCCTACTTATATATACCAACTCTGAGATCGCACTAACAGTAAAGAAATGCATAATTCACATGCAGACATTCCACACTCCCTCGCACACACACACACATATGCAAACACACACACACACACACACACACACACACACACACACACACACACACACACACACACACACACACACACATCACACATACACAAACACATCCAACACTCACACTCATAATTTTACCTCCGTACCCTAACCCACACGCAAAACTTACAAAAACACTCACACACACTCACTTATCTTCACTTCCGTACAACACCCCGGCCAAACACTTCCCGTCCCATTGCTGCACTGCATAAGCGCGGATTCAAGATATTCAAATTCGCACTTATGCACTTTTGACATTTTTGGTTTTTCGCTTTTATGGTCCCGAGATACTGAAATTCGAGATTTTAGTATTTCAGGATTATAAAGGGAAACCATAAAGATATATATCTATATATATATATATATATATATATATATATATATATATATATATATATATATATATGCACATATATTATATATAGATACATATATATACATACACACATACTAGTTACCAGTTTCCTTTGGTGCTTATAAGATTACCACAACACACCATGTAGACAACATTTGCTTATAATATTACCACAACGACTTAAATCTGACATGCATCACCTTAATACTTTTATAACACCTTTTACATCATACAAATACAGTTATATAAGAGAAGATACACATTACAGATATTTTTTCACACATTATACATATATGATTTCTGTCTTTCTTTCTTTCTTAATAATTATTATTCTGTTTAACATTACATAAATTGCTGATGTCTTCCCTTCCTTGGAATTTCAGTACTTCTCCTGAACATTATTCCTTGAGTATTGTTTCCATAGATTATATTTATTTTCATGTAGTTAGCTTCTTCCCTTTTCTAAAGAGCCCACCCCTGGTTATTTTATCTCAGCTACATCATTCAATAATTCTGTTACAGTTGGTTTAGTTTTTGATTTCCATTTTCTAGTAATTGTCTTTTAGGCAGCCAACAGCATTAAA
Source organism: Protopterus annectens (assembly GCF_019279795.1). Lineage (NCBI taxonomy): Eukaryota > Metazoa > Chordata > Ceratodontiformes > Protopteridae > Protopterus > Protopterus annectens. The sequence goes on from NC_056744.1 coordinate 283,949,436, forward strand.
CTAAGTAAGGCCTTACCATGTCTATTATATATCCCAGCTCAAAATATGCATTTCTTCAGTTACAATAATTTGCTCAGCACATTTATCACAGTAACCTGAAGAGAATTTTTAAAAATCTACCTACCCAAAAACATGTTCCTAAGTACTCCTATCTTTCCAATCACATTCCCAACAACTGCTATCTACCTATGGAAATTTCATCTAAAGTCTGCTTGAGGTATATGTTTATATCTATGGCTATATGTCTCTCTCTCTCTCTCCCTCACTACACACACACACACACACACACACACACACACTCCTACACACACACACACATACACACATATATATATATATATTTATATATATATATATATATATATATATATATATAGGTCTACGTTTCTTCATTGATTACATTATTTTGAAAAAGAAAAGTACGACCCCACTTGCGCGAAAGTACACTTCAACGAACTTGCACTTTCGCGAAAGCCAATTCACTGAATCAGCGAAATAAACAAAATAAACATTCAAAACACAGTTTTGCAGGGGGGCAAGTCCCCCTGCACCCCACACCCCCGCTACTTAAATGTACTAACTCTGAGATTGCACTACAGTGGGGAAAAGGATATATTTCCTTATCCCCACTATACCATGCTTAGGTGAATTGGCTTTCATGAAAGTGCACTTTCGGTGAAGTGCACTTTTTCAAAATAATGTAATTTCGATGAAGAAAAGTAGACCCATATATATATATACACCTCCAATGAAAAAGTGCGCGGTACATCAAATGGTGCTCGGAATCCAATGTACATCTAATACACATGTCAAAACAATCCAGCACTCAAAATAGAAATTAAACAGCCATAGTGGAAAGAAGTTTATTAGGCTTGCCTGCCCAACACAAACACAGACCAGTACCTGGTTTCGCTCAAAGCATCATCAGTGTATATATATATATATATATATATATATATATATATATATATATATATATATATATATATAAAGTTCACAATGCTCCCAGCACTCCAAAAATGTAAAATCCACAGTCAGCGTGAAGTAAAGGTGATTTATTGGACAAAACAACCCAAACAACACAAACCGGTTGCCGGTTTCGCTCACAGCGTCCTCAGTGTGCATCGAATAATAGCAAAAGGCCGTACTGATATACGTATGACACGTATTTTACATCTCACCAATTAAAGGTACAGATGCACTATAAATAAGCATCGTACCTGTAATGGTGCATAAAAGTAAAAATAAAAGTCAATATTTATATTTAAGAATGTTAAACAAAAAACATTTACAATAATATGGTATTATATATGTGTGTATATAATTGTACATTTAAACTAAATAACCCTAACGTAACATTAATATTAATAAACCCAAAATGCAAACCAAAAACAAAGCTACCAGTACACAATACCATTACCAATATTCATTACCAATGATCATTTAGTCCTGGCTTTAACAAAGTAGTAATTATTAATATAATTATAATATAATATAATTATTATATGTTTTTTGTTGTTTAACATTCTTAAATATAAATATTAACTTTTATTTTTACTTTTATGCACCATTACAGGTACGATGCTTATTTATAGTGCATCTGTACCTTTAATTGGTGAGATGTAAAATACGTGTCATACGTATATCAGTATGGCCTTTTGCTATTATTCGATGCACACTGAGGACGCTGTGAGCGAAACCGGCCATCGGTTTGTGTTGTTTGGGCTGTTTTGTCCAATAAATCACCTTTACTTCACGCTGACTGTGGATTTTACATTTTTGGAGTGCTGGGAGCATTGTGAACTTTTGTGTTTCTTGTCCGTGCACCATTTTGGGTTCCGTGCACCATTATTCGGTTTTGGATCTTTGTATATTGAGTGCTGGGACATTATCCTGAGGACTTCTTACATTCGTAAGGGCCTGGGGACTTATTGGACTATGCAGTGAGTCTGTGTTTTGATTTTTACCTGTAAAGTGTGTTTTTTACGGGTAAATATAGTGGCGTTTGGTCAGTGGAAGTGGAAGAGTGTTAAATCATCTTTACAACAGCCATGATATGGCGCAAGGTACTGATTTTTTGTGTTATATTAAAAATATAACAGCTGACAAAGATGACAGTGCGTGTTTTACTGGGGTTATTGATAAGAATGTTAGTACATCAGCTGCATTTTTGAAAGCTACGGAGGTGGCAGACAGCTTTCATAGATTACTAGAGGCTTCCAAACAAGTACGGGTGAATGTATGGCATTGCAAGTTATTAAAGGCCTACTTGGTTGCTAAAATAGCACCGAGGGGCTTACGAGTATATGTTGAACCAGGTTTGGGCAATACAGATGAGAATTTTATGGCGAAATGGAGAAGTATACAAGCTACTGCTTCGAGTATGTTTTTGCAATTATTGGTGGAACATTATGAATCACAATTGCCATTGTTGTTAGCTAAGCTCGATGAGTGTTATGAAAATACACAAAAGTTTGTGAATATCTCTGAATATGATAATCTTTATACCAAATTTATAAATGATTCAGATAAATATGATAAGGAACTTTCTAAATGCAAGATGCAAAAATATCAATGTGATGTTAATGATTTTAAACAAAGTACTATGTATACTTGGAAGAAGTTAAAAAAGGGAGTGAGATTCAATGAGGACAGACAAGTCCCCAGGCCTAAAAGAAAAAGGCTCAAATCCATATTGAGGAGATGTGAATTTGCAACGAGTGCTTCTGATTTTTCCTCTAGTATGTCCAATACTGATACGGAACCTGAGAATATGGAAGCATTAGAAGTTCCATCACCAGTGTCCAAAAGATTTAGAACCCCTTTAGCAGGGCAGGGCGGAAACATCGAGGGTGCAGATGACGCTGTACGGAAGATATTCCAAGAACAGATGATACAACACAAAGTGTAGATGGACTTTTAGATGAACAGTTAAATAATGATATTAACAACTTGGTTATTAATTTAACTGACCATGTGTTTTCCTCCAGTGAAATCAGTGTGCTCAATAAAGGTCTCGGATTTATCCCTTCGTTTTTTGTTTCACAATTTGATGTTATCAATGATGTAAAAAGTTTCTGTAGAAAGCTTAATTTAAAATATTTTTTTTCTAATCAAGAACAGGTTACAGAGGAAAGTAATATTGCGGGGTTTAAAATTAGAAAGTCACAGTTTATGCCGCCCTACCATAGCACCATTAAGTTGTTTGAGCAGTTGGTAATAAAAGATTTGCATGTACAGCAGTCAAATATTTTTTCCAACAAACAATTTAATTTGACTAAGGTTGAAAATGATGCCTTAATTAAACTTAAAAACAATACTAATATAGTTATTGTTGGGGCTGATAAGGGTGGGGCGGTAGTCATTTGGGACAAAAAACATTACATGGCAGAAGCCATTAGACAATTGTCTAATGATGAATATTATCAGACTCTGGATTCTGATCCTATTTTGAAGCATAAACAACTGATTGATGCCTTTCTCAAACAAAGTTGTGAACAACAAATTATTACTCCACAGTTGTCCAAACAATTACAGGTGGATCATCCTATACTACAATACTTCTATATCCTGCCCAAGATACACAAAAGCCTCCTTAATCCCCCGGGATGTCCAATAGTAGCAGGGAGAGGGTCTTTGACTGAGCCCCTCTCAGAATTTCTGGAATATAAGCTAAAAAAGTTATTTGTTTATGTAACAGCCAGGATTAGGGACACACAACAGTTTCTAGCTTTAATGGACGATATCCAAGTAACAAGAGATCAGTATTTAGGGACTTTAGATGTACAATCGCTTTATACGTCTATACCACATGTAGGGGGTATTAGGGCAGTACAATATTGGATGACTATTTCTGGTATATATTCTACTGAAGAACAAGAATTTCTGATTAGAGTACTTGAACTAGTGTTGGAACATAATGCTTTTACCTTTAATCATCAGTGGTATTTGCAGGTCAAGGGAACAGCTATGGGGGCTACTTTTGCCCCCACATATGCTGACCTCTTTATGGGGTATTTTGAAGTACAATATATATACTCCTTACCCACACATTTCAAGCAACATTTAATTATGTGGAGACGTTACCTTGATGATTGTTGGATAGTGTGGGGGGATCAGAACATCATTGGCAGTTATTTGTGGAATATTTGAATTCTAACAGCTATGATTTGAAGTTTTCAGGTAATATTGATTTGCAGGAGGTAGAGTTTTTAGATGTTCTGGTGGGCAAGGCTGATGATGGGTCTCTTTATACTGACTTATATAGAAAGCCTTTCTCTAAGAATGCTTTGTTACATGCCAGTAGTTGTTATCCCCCCCACACTATCCTAAACATACCAGGGTCTCAATTTCAGCGTACCAGGAAGATATGTTCTTCCAATGTACGATATGATAGGCAAGCTAAGGATTTAGAGTTAAGATTTCAGAATAGGGGTTACCGTAGACATCAGGTACAACAAGCTAATAGGCATGCTAGTTTAATGGACAGAAACACATTATTGATGGATCGTGAACATAAGGACGATAGTCCGTTTATTAGATTTATAACAACTTTTGGAACCAATACACATTATGTTAAAGACATATTAATGAAACATTGGCATATTTTGGAGTCCGATGTGTTTTTTACTAATTGTGTCGATAGAGTATGCCATTTTGGTTACAGAAGGGGTAAGAATTTGGGACAACATTTTGCTAACTTTAAGAAAGACTATTACATGAGCACTGGTTCACTGGGTATAGTGGGTAGTACTTTTTGTGGTACTTGTAAACATTGTAAGGTCATGGCCAAAACTAAGTCCTTTACATCTGTGAACACAAAAAGAGTATTCGATATTCGATGTTGTATCACCTGTAATAGTACTTGGGTAATATATATGGCGGTTTGCCAATGTGGTGCCTTTTATGTAGGGCAGACTTCATGTACACTTAAACAAAGGATATCTTTACATATCAGTGATATCAAGTGTCAACGAACTAGAAGTGCCCTTTATAAACATAAATTGAGTCATCCATCAGCCCATTTTATATTTATAGGATTGGATAAAATATCTGCATATAATCTAGGGGATAATCTTAAACATCGTATGTTAACTCAGAAGGAACGTCATTGGATAGACAACCTGGGGGCTTTGTTCAAGCCAGGACTAAATGATCATTGGTAATGAATATTGGTAATGGTATTGTGTACTGGTAGCTTTGTTTTTGGTTTGCATTTTGGGTTTATTAATATTAATGTTACGTTAGGGTTATTTAGTTTAAATGTACAATTATATACACATATATATAATAACATATTATTGTAAATGTTTTTTTGTTGTTTAACATTCTTAAATATAAATATTGACTTTTATTTTTACTTTTATGCACCGTTACAGGTAGGATGCTTATTTATAGTGCATCTGTACCTTTAATTGGTGAGATGTAAAATACGTGTCATACGTATATCAGTACGGCCTTTTGCTATTATTCGATGCACACTGAGGACGCTGTGAGCGAAACTGGCCACCGATTTGTGTTGTTTGGGCTGTTTTGTACAATAAATCACCTTTTCTTCACGCTGACTGTGGATTTTACATTTTTGGAGTGCTGGGAGCATTGTGAACTTTGTGTTTCTTGTCCGTGCACCATTTTGGGTTCCGTGCACCATTTTTCGGTTTTGGATCTTTATATATATATATATATATATATATATATATATATATATATATATATATATATATATATAAAAATCTAAACAAGCTAGAGACCTGCTACAACAAAATCGCCAAATTCGCCACAGGGGCATCCTACCGTAGTCACCACTTCTCTCACTGTGGGCTGGCTTGAACTCCCTCACCTCCTTCAATGGTATCAACTCTCACTCACCCACAATCTAATAAACCATCCACTAAATGTCCCATCCCTCCAGAATCTACTCCAACCTTATCACACCACCAGACCACTAAGATCCAGCAACAAAAATCACTTGCAGATCACTAAAGCCAATAACTCTGCTGGTGAAGCACTATTCTCTTGCGCCATAGCAAATTATGGAACTCCCTCCCACCCACATATTACCTCCATACAATCATGCACGCACTTCAAAACTTTACTAAAAGTGCACCAAAAAACATGCTGGCTATGCCCTTGCAACTCCCACTCTAATATCACCCACCCCATCCAACCACTACCTTTCTTTCCACCCCACTAACTACCTTGATTATAGCAAGCTCAGATGCTCATAAGCCTCGTACTTATTATACAGCAGGAACTTCTTATTGTAACATTTGTTAAAGTCTGTTATGTACTTCGCAGATAAAGATTCTAGTTGTCTACTGATGTACTATGTTCTTCATCTGTAAATATGTTTGTAATTAATTGCTATGTTAATCAAATTGTTAATTGCTATGTAATCCAATGTAACTACTGTCTGTTTATTTTAACTGTGGAGCTTTTATCCTCGGGCCTCCTCTGAAAATGGACCTATGTCCAGTTGGACACTCCTGGTCAACAAATGTAAATAAATAAATAAATGAATAAATAAATAAATATATATATATATATATATATATATATATGTGTGTGTGTGTGTGTGTGTGTGTGTGTGTGTGTGTGTGTGTGTGTGTGTGCATGTATATATATATATATATATATATATATATATATATATATATATATATATATTGATAGATATAGACAGACATACATATCTCAGAGGAATAGACTTTCTTTGCATGTGGGGTCATGGCCAAGATGGCAAACTGTGAGCAGCAACAGATGAAAGCTCTGTGACTGAAAACTTTTCTCTGACAGAAAAATAATGACAGATGTATTCACTCAGGGAAAAGTTTTACAACTTCAAGTTCCTGTTAGAATTTTAACTGCTTGATTAAGAGAGATGAGACCTAAACATGAGCCACTCAATAATGGCACTCATGATTCTTGTGTTAAAAATACATCCAGGCAATAATATCTAGTATACAGGATGTATTACTTAACATGCACAAACTGGATGTCAAAACTGAACATTTAAAATAAGAGTCCAGAAGGAAAATGGAATATTTAGAAATTCTTATGAAACAATGAAGTGCACAAATCAGCAGTATGGATGGAACTTTAAATGGTCATGAAGGGAGAATAACTGAAGATGATTCTCAAACTGAATTTATTTTGAAACAAAACAACTGGCTCATGGATAAAGCTGATAATTTAGAAATAGACTACAGTGATATAACAACAGTATGAGGGAGAGAATATAATAAACGTCTTAAAAATCTGGCTATATAGAAGATTAAATTTACCTGAAACTTTATCTTTGGAATTGAAAGGGCACATGGATCCCAGAGTATACCTCCAAAGAAAAAAAAACTCGCCACCAATTTTAATTAAATTAAGTTTATGTCCAGCTTAGAAAAAGATCAAATATAAACAGCATGGTCCAGCCCACTTATTAAAATAGGTGAACATATCGTCATATTTGACAATGATTATTTCAGTAAAGCAGTGAGTAAAAAATATCCTGCTTACCACTGATTAAGGAACTTAAAAAGAGCAGTATTAAAACCACTTTGGTGTTTCTTACAATGATCAAATTATTTCGTTCTGAAGGAACTAAAATATTTGACACAATGGAGGAGGCATCCACTTTTGTTAACAAAAATAAAATACTCAATAATACTGAAGAAATGGATTGGAACAGTATAACACTCAAGAGGCATAGTAAGCTGAATTCCTGGAATACTGCTTCTAAAATTAAAAAAAAAGCTTAAAACAAATTACTTTTATTCTCTGATTTTGGGACTTTTATTTTCTGAAACAATAGATTTACCCTTTACGTAAAAGTGTTGGATTGGATTTTAAGCTTCAAAACATATGTAAGTATGTATTTATATTTTAAGCTAAAGCATTTTTCATTATAAGGAATTTAAATTTTTAGTTTTACTGTTTTAATATATTTACAGTGAGTTGATATATTTCATTTAACTAAACTTATAAATGTATTTTTAAATGTTAAACAAATGCTTCCTGTAAGAGAATATCATTAAATTAACTTTAAGACAATAGATGTAAGTTAAGAATTTTATTTTATTTGTTTAACTTTGCTGCATTTGTGCATTGCTGAGATAAATTAATATCAAATCTAAGTAATGTGATAATTAGAAGTTTTAAAGTGCTAGTGATTTTCTTTTCTTTGTTCCGAGTGCGTAACACGTTCTTTTTACAGGTTGTTCATGAAGCAAATAACATTTTAATAAAGCTCAAGAACAAAACAATGTCCCAGCTGTGTGAAAATGCTTGCTTCTTGCTTATCTTTCTTCCCACCTGCTCTCTGAGCTGTTTTGAAAAAAACATTTAGGTCAAAGTTCTTCACTGATATCTCAGAAAACTGGACGAAACTTCCTTTTTATTTCTTTTTTTAAGTATATATGTGAGAAATCTACTCAAAATAATATCATGTATAAAAATGTTTATTTAGAAGTGAATAATTGCTAAAACAAAAGCCATAGTAATGTTTTATATACTGAGTTGATGCTAACATATAACTTGCTTATATTTTGCTGAATGTTAATAACTTATGCTGTAGCGTTACTATCGCTAACTCTACATATTAACGGAAAGAAGTAAAGTCATATGCTTGTTACTAATTAGAACAGTTTAAAAGAATTAAAAAGAATGAGTAACTTACAGAGAAAATTAGCAGCTGCTGTGAGCTGTGAGTTGTCTTTTTCTTATGCAATAATCAAATTCTAATGTCAGGATCTGAAGCTTAGATCAGATAAATTGAACAAAGAGTATTTTTTATATACAGTCAAAATTGCTTGTAGTACTAAAATTAATAAGAAGAGTAAGCAACTTATGAATAATATGCAAATGCATGAGGAATGAAATATCTACTATGTAAGATTAATAAAAGAACAACATCAGTAACTTAAAAAATATATATGCATACTGTAATCCCTAATACAAAGCTAATGATTAAATATTAGATTACAAGTTATTTAGAATAAGGTAGAATATTTGTGGGGAAATAAGAGAAAAATATATATTTAAATTACTTATAAGAAAGATATGTATTACAAATAGCTGCATATGGCAGAGATGTGAATGTACACAATCTCATATAATTTACATTGAAAATCACATCAAAATATTTGAAAATACACTGAAAGCTGAAATTTGAAGCTTAGTCATATAAACTTTAATGCTTTTTTGCAGATTCTATGATATTAGATTCAATAAAACTACCTGAAATAACTCAATTGATAAGTCAGAGCTGAAATTCAAGTCTCATATTGTTAAATCAGTACCTCCATTTTAATAGAAAGTAAAGTAGATTGTTTAATATGCTTGAATCTGGGAAGGGAGAATGGGATTTGAATTAAGCTCATTTTAACTTCTGAATACAATATAAACAGCATTTTTTGTGAATCCATAGAAATAGAAAACATGATCTTTCATGTCAGTAATGTGCAGTGCATATTTGTAAGAATTAGCTTAATAAGCTAAAGGATTTTTAAATATTTTGATATTTATCATATTAAGAGTGTTACACAATTTTAAGTTATACACAATTCAGAGATTGTGTTAGATCTGTAAAATATGTATATATTCCTTAGCATGACAAATATATATGTGCATTGATTTTCCTTTTGTATAATAGTTTAGTATGCTTAGATTGCCTGTCATCAGTAAGTTTACAAATATCTTTATCTCTTCAGGTCCCATTCTGTTCTACTTATTTATTTACAGATATATGTATAATAATGTTGAATGAGTGAATAATTTATGAATATTTAATGGATAATTGTAATACCTTTACATAAATAGGTATATAACACACTATTTGTTGGATTATTTAATATAGGTGATTAATAGAAGATATTTATTTAACTTGTATGTAGTGTTGGGGGAATAGCTTTAAATGGAAAAATGTATAACTAAATTAATAGTCTCTTATTATTTTAACACTCACACGCACACACACACACACACACACACACACACACACACAAACACACACACACATAAAATAGTAAACACATACACACACACACACACACACACACACACACACACACACACACACACACACACACACACACACACACACACATAAAATATTATATTAATTATGCATAAGCCATAGCAGCTTTTAGCTAGAGAGATATTATAGTAATTTGTCTATTCAATAGGCTAGGAACTGTGGTATCCATGGTAGGTTGTCTTTTATTAGTAATATATACATTTGCAATTGTAGACTTGTTTTGTGGTTATTTATGAGTTTCAGCAGTTTAGTTTGTAGAAAGGAAGAATTCAAAAAATGTGGAATGTTAAGATACTCTTGGAGAAATGCATTGGAGTTGTATGTACAATTAAATTAATATGATGCATAAATTCATCATATTATCATTTAAAAGAAATCTTTTTAAATACACAGTATGTATAGTTTTAATCTATTATCTATTATTGTAAATGGATTAAATAATGGCAACAAAAGGAAATTAATGAGATATCTATGATTAAATAGAGGAGACATTGTATACTTGCTAGAGACTCACTTGAAATATGAAGATATACAATATTTAATTAACCTAGGTATAACATGTTATCATCTGTATAGTAGAGTGACTATTATACTTTGGAGAAAATCTATTGTAATGCCTAAGGTCATATAATCCATTAATGATCCCAAAGAAATGTACCCATTCATGATAATTACATATAATGGCAAACTGTATACACAACCTAATTTTTACTGGACACCTGGAATAGGGGCAAGAGTGGCTAAAGATCATTCAAATTTACTAAAAAGTCATTAGAAGGGTTAAGTTTTCCAGGGGATTTTAACTACATATGTAGTATAGAAGAAACAAGTGAAAATAAGAAATCTAAAATTTTGGCATCAGCTCAAGCACTAATCAGATGGATTAGTAATAATAATTTAGTTAATTTTGTCATGGAAGGAGATACTACCAACCCAGCTACCTGGAATTTTGTAAATAGTTATACGTCATTTGTGAATATCAATATGATTTATATAGAAGTGTGGCAAATGGAGATATTGCCAGCAAAGCTATATGAAATTTTGTAAATAATTATGTCACTTGTGAACATTGAAATGATTTGTGTAAGATGCCTGTGTTACAACTGTATTAGAACTGTATTTTATGTGTATATCAAACTTGTTTGTACAGGCATGTGTGTTGAAAAGGGTTTGCAACATGCTCGTGTTTAAAATGGATCCACAGTGTGCCCTGCTGGAAGAGAACAGAAATGTACATACACTATTGTAACTGTTTAAATGTATATATTATAACAGTGGAAACTGGAATTCAGGAGGTTAACTTCAGAAAAATAGCTGAAATTAAATTACTTTATGGCTATGCAATAAAAGATGACATATTTCAGTTTCAATGCAGGAAGAAGACACAATGTCTAGAACTAGGAAACTTTCTGTATTAACTTGAAGTGTTTTATTGTTTTATGACTTCCAACATACTGCCAAAGATCTGAGGAAAAGTCCTTGTCTATGTATTTTTACAGGTAGATATTAAATGCTACCAGCTGACATCAATTGTTGTTTTAGGCCTGGAGACTACAAGTCAGATGACAATAAATGATGTCATTCTGCAAGCTATCCCAGCGGTAATATTTGAGATATTAATTTGATAACTCTTAAGAGACAGACAGCATTCTGTATTTGGTCTTGGACCTGACAAGAAGACCCACTCACTACACATCTGCCTTGCTGTGTAGTAAGTTCTTAGGTTATAGTAATTTTCTTAGATATATTCAGGACTATAGTAAAACTTAGCTTAGAGATTTTTATTTATTTATTTAAAAATCTGCTGCAATGTTGTTTTAAATATTTACTGTAATTTTGAACTATGATGTCACTGTAAATTTATATTTAGTATTGTCTTGTTCTTTTATTATTTAGTATTAAATATATTAAACCTTTCACTGTGTCTGATCTTTGTAGAGATAGTTAAGTGCCGAGAGTACCTGCATGTTTATTTGGTGACACTGTGTGGGCCACTCCTAATAGCCTTCCTCTTGGCAAACTACCATTTGAATTGATAGTAACATTATACAGTGATACTATACACCCTTTGTTAAGGGCCTTAAAGTAGCTGAAAAGAAGCTGGCTGGTGGCAGTGATAACTACCTTACTGTCTGGGCAAAATGGGGCATAGCTAATTAACCTGTGCCAGCCTTTCCCAGGTGTATGTGCATGTGTGTGCATAAAACAAACCTCAAAGAGTGTGTGTGTCAGCTACTTGGGCAGGGACATGAACTACTGGTTTTCATATAGAGGGTGCTGGAGGTCTTGACTTGGCCACACAGCTAGATATCCATTCTATAGCTCTGACAATGGTGACTCTTATTGGGGTTCTGGAGAAAGTGGGAGAAACCAGCCCCAGATTGACTGCGGTCTTTGTGTGCTTTTAACAGAAATTGCACTTGATGCAGAGAGCTGCATCTGGACATACTGTGTGTATACCTGTTTTCCTCCCATTGTACATCCTCCACTGGTGCCAGTGGTATGGATTGAGGCTTCTTGATTACTGGTCCAGTGGTGGGGTGTCACATTTATTAGCTGGTAGTGGTGGGATCACCACATCACATATTATGATTCACTGGTCCAGTAGGTCCTATTTAGATCACAGCAAGGTTTAAGTCTTTATAATGGGTAATTCTGGTGCTGTTTGTTTTTATGGATATGCACAAGGTCCATCAGAGTGAGGTCTGACAATGCCCTGTATGCCAGACATCGGTCTCCTCTCAAATGCCTGTAGGAGACAGAATACATGGATAGGCCCTTGAGGTGGTCTGCATATGACATTTTACTTACATCCTGTATTCTTTTAGTGAGGAACACTGTTGGATATGCCTGGTTAGGTACATATCAATGGGAGCATTGTACTCAATGACAGGTCTGATGAATGCTGAATACAGTGGAACAATGACTTTCTTGGACTCAGAAGCCCTACCTTTGTTTATATGTTGTGCAATATAGAATGATTTCCTCACTACTGTTGATACGTGATAGTCAAAGGCTAGATTGCTATCTATGTGTGTCCCTAAGTCCCTGATTACTTAGTCAAATCTAAGGAGTGTGTTGTTAATATGATAGTTATCAGGAATAAATGACTTCACAAAGGATATTATTATGAATTTCTTGGCATTCAGTTTTAGTCCATGGCTCTGAGCCCCCTCCTGAAGAACACTTGTGTCAGTGTGGGATTCGATGACAGCTCCTAATTTCAATAATCTGTAAATTTAGTCAGCCATAGACCACTGATATTATATATATATATATATATATATATATATATATATATTGCATACAATAGTTTTAATACATGGCGAAAACTTTTAAATAAAATGGAAAAAATGTTAACTTCATTCTTATGTTCTCCTAAAAAGATGAGAATTGCTTATATAAATCATGTAAGATTGTGGGAGTATGCGGGTATTATCTTCCTAGATGTAGAATTGTATTATATTGCTGTGGATTTTAACTCTATTATACTCTGGATAAACTCAACTTAGACTAGGCAATTGAAAACCATTCAGGAGCAGAATATACTAAATTGTTATACTTGTATCTATTATGATAAATTAGAAACATGCATCAATCATTTCATCTGGTTAGTACAATTTACCTGATAAGGAAATTCATTTCAATCTTTAGACTCTACATGTATAAAATAATTTCTTAAAACAGTTAAGAAATATGGTTTTAAAACTCCATTAATATCAATATGGAATGCTTTGTGCTCTCCCATTGCACACACCTTCAGATTTAAGGAAAATCAGAACAATGTCAAAATAATTTTATTAAAAAAGAAAAGGATTAATATTTTTGGTCAGATTGCTTTGAAAAAAATGAAAATCTAAGTCACCAGAATATTTAATGAAAAAACATAAGTTGACTGAATCTGTTAACCAGTTAATATTAATAAGAATGTAAATGAATTTGTAGATAATATGAGTGAACATGACCAGACTACTATTCCCCCAGTGCAGGAATATATGAATGCTGTCCTCAAAGGTAAATTGGACTGCAAAGGAAGCTTATCCAAGTTATATAATTTAATTATAAATAAAAATAATACTGATGCAAAATGTGAGAACTTTTTAGGTAGTAATGGATCAAGTAACTGAATATATGATAAGAATAAAACTCTGTTACTTAAATCAGTTAGTCAGACCTCTTTAAGTTTATAATGGAAAGTTGTTTTATGCAGAAATATATACATAGAATGTTTGTTACTCCCTATAACATCTCTAATTTTAGTAAAATGACTTCTTCAGTTTGTTAGAGATGTATTAAATATGTAAAAGCTGACTGGGCACACATATTTATGGACTGTGAAAAATTAGTTGCATATTGAGAAGAGCTGAGTATGTTTTTGAGTTATGATTCATATTTTTTTCTTTATTTAGATCAATAATACTAATGAATGTTCCACTTCCTTTACCTGTAAAAGCCAAACAATAAAAAATATGTTGGAGTCTTTTGAAAGTTGCTAGAAAAGTTATTACAAAAAAATTGGAAATCGAACTCAGTTCCTATGTTCAAAGAGTTTTTAAATTTAACAGCAACACTATGTAAAACTGAAAAAGCCATGATCAGAATAAAATCTATAAATCATACTAATACTTTTAGTGGCTGAGATAGCCTTGAAATGTTGCTGTTGAAATACCAAGACTCTTAATCTAAATTGAATAAGATCACCTTGATGATTCAATGTATTCGTAACATCTTCTAACAGCATGTGATGTTGAATTTCTTCCTTTCTTTGTTTATATTGTAAATCTGTTAACTCAATAAAAGTTAAACAAATACTTCCTTTGCATGTAAAGCAAAATAGTCCCTTTACCATCTTAAAGCAGACCCCTGATGACTGTATGGTTAATCATGAATATACCTCCTCAAGCCCTAATTGAAAGTGGTTGAAAGTAGGTATAAATTAGTCATGATAATGGGAACTTACAGTCTGGGATTGCGGCTAGGCTAATAATGGTCGTCTGGATCCACAGCTATTATTGAGCTATAAACTTATGAACCTATAAAAATACTTACACTGACACTGTCATGCAAACATTTTAAACTATTAACATTTTGTTACATATTTAAGAACCATACAAATATCCTCCCATTGCTTGTTTCCTTTCCATTCTCATTTCCCACTCTTTTTAACTTCTTCTTATTGTTCGTTATAGTTATTGTACATTATTTGTATGCCCTACTAAAGATCCATTTTAACTGCAGGTTCTATGCACTACCGTAACACTGCCTTGGTCTGGTGTGGCTAGATTAGTAGGTGGAACAGTTTTACCTTTCTTGAAAGGCATTATGGGAGTGTTACCATTTTGGTCAAAATGTGCAAAGTTAAAGATACAGGCTATCCCTTGTAAAGCAAATAGAACTATCCTCCATGTAGCTCCAGGCCTATAGATAGATAGATAGATAGATAGATAGATAGATAGATAGATAGATAGATAGATATAGACACATATTGGACCAAAATTGAATGACACCAATTGTTAAGCTAATTATTGAATTTAACACCAATTAAGTCAATTGTTAACGTAATTCATCTTTCGTTTGCACTACGATGATCATGCATGGTGAAGCTGGTTTCCTTTGTTTACTCATTTTCCCTCCTCTCAGTTGGTAAAATAATCTACAAAAACTAATCATTCTACCAACAAATCCACTTATTAATTTTGCTCTTACTAATATGCCCAAAAATTAAGTAATATTGAAATATTACATAATGATCTTAGTGCCTATTGCTACATTATTTCCCATTGGACTCTCAAAATACTCAAGCAACTCCCCAAATGATTAACTACACAATTAGTTCCCAGCAATTTCAACAAAGTACTGCTCTCTGAGATGCAACACATTGATTAAGCATGCATATATGCATGCACGGGTTCATGCCATTACATCAAATATCCTGAATGTCGAGTGTCAGAACACTGACATCCAGAACATCAAATAGAAACAAAAACATTTTTCCAGGGGTCAAGTCCACTTGCACCTCCCTAGGTAAGGGAGGAGTGCCCCCCACACCCCTGTTAATTATGTATTCTAATTCTGAAATTGCACTACATCTAGGAAAGGGTCAGTTCCCCTATTCCTGTTATACTATGATCACATACTGCAGGTTTGCTCTTTCTCCTAATATGTTAGCATTTCTGACATCTATGTTTAGGTTTCAATCTTTTCACATTTGATGTTTACATCCCTCAGCAAATTATCATGTACGTGTGCCTTTACAGATCCTACTACTGACTTGGCCATCTTCTATGACATCTTACTGCCTATTCAAAACAAACTATTTCCTACAATAAAAATATTAATAAAATAAAGATGTACCATGGATTACTGCTGCAACTCAGAAGTCCACGGTATGAAGAAATAATGCCTAGTAAGAGTGGAGAAGAGATCCCTTTCATGGAGATGAGCTTCAGTACTATCACAAACAAACTATTCAAATGCTGCTAATAAAAACAAAACTGATTACTAAGATGAAACTTCTAACTTCTTACCCTGGCAAAACAAAATATTCTGGTCATCAATCAAAGGTCCAAGTGCCTAAAAAGTTTTTCTCTAAAGTAGGGACCAGCTCAAACATCTTAGAATAGCTCATTTCAGAACTGGAAGCTAATCAGGTAAACCCCCAGTTTTAGTACTTACATCCCCAAGATCTTAAATAAGGATACCTCTATCCTCTCTAAACCTCTAGTCCACATTTTTAATTTATCCCTTACTTCTAAGGTGTTTTTCACCGAGCTTCAAGTATGCCCTATTCATACCTCTTCCAGATGTTTCTGCTTCCATATTTGCAGGAGATTATTGACCTTTTGCACACCTTTGTCCACTTCAAAAAAAATCTTAAAAAAGCTTATCTACAACTAGCTCCAGGATTATCTACAAAAGTATTATCTTCTTACCAAAAGACAACATGGCTTTTTAACCCAAATCTTCTTCTTCTTCTTCTTCTTCTTTCGGCTTTTCCCGGTTAGGAGTGACCACAGCAGATCACCTGACCACTCATGACTGGTAGTGGAGTTTTATGGTGTTGAGTTGCCAGCCCGGCGCCTAAACTTCCACAGAAGGCACACACACATGCACGCACTCATGCCTAGGGCCAATTTAGAGTATCCAATCCATCTACACTGCAGCATGTCTTTGGGATGTGGGAGGATAGTACAGAAATTGCAATTTTGATGCTCACTTCTCATGTTTGTTCTAAAACGGAGAAAGCGCTATTCACAGATGTAATATTTCTTGATCTAAGGAAAGACTGTTTATTGATCAAAAACCTGTCAGAGTACAGCTTTTCCACAGAAGCAGCATACTGGTTTGCAAATTAGGTCCAAAATTCCACATCTGAGACCTGCACAGTTACTTGTGGATACCCACAGGTTTCTGTTCTTGGACCACAATGATTTTCCATACAGACTAACAGTTTACCCTGGCAATTGTCAAAGTAAAATGTCATTATGTATGCAGACAAAATAGAAGTAACAGTCATAAGATAAAGCATAACATAAACACCTGGTGGTATGATTTTCTCAAAATCAAGAACTGAGTGCAGTCAAACAAACTGATTGTAAACAATACCTAGTCTACCACTATGGTGTTTGGTACCTACAAAAGATCATCTGCAATCACTGTCCCACTCATTAACAACCCTTTAGGCACTACTGTTACATTCAGGACAGTATAAATATTTGGGAGTTCTGATTGATGAAGCATTCTTTTTCCATAACCACCTCGAAAACATTACTATGACAGTCACACAACAACTCATGGCAGCCTACAACATATTACACCTGGTCACCTATGAAATAAGAAAATGCATTGCCAATACTGTACTTATCACCAGAATCAAATATGGTCTATGCATCTTTTATGCTCTTCCTAGAGAAAGCATTACCTTGTTGAAGAACACAGAAAACAAGATTCATATGTATTCATTCCTCTTGCTATGTAAATGAACATAACTGCTCTGCCATCAAAAGGGCTACCATAAGCAGACAGAGCCATGTACCTGTTTAATGCCCTAACGTTCAGGTTATAAAAGAACGTTACTGCCTTCCTTTTTACCACTAATCATCTATTTATACCTCAACCTATTCTCACTGTAATAGCAACAATATGAAACTTAACAGGCAATACATTTAGCTGCTTGCAAAAGATCTTTCATAAGTATGTTCCAGCTGTATACTCTTTCCTCAGAAGTAACCGAACTAGACAATGTATTATTCTTCAAAAAGACACTAAAGTGTATCTGCCAAGAATATTAACGCAAGTGTATCAGGAGTGTCTGTTGATATTTCACTACCATACACTTTTTAATAATGCTAAATCATACTTGATCCTGTGAAATGCAAACAGTATTTGTATAGCCTCAGTTCAGGCTAGTTCTCTCCATTCTCATTGAATATTTAAATTCCAATAGTGGATAACTCTTAACGTTCGCATTTCTTTTTATGTTATTCTCATAGTTGACCAAAACAATATTTATTATTGTTAGCTCTTTCAGCTGGAAACAACTGCATTTCTTCATGCCTGCTGTTTCTTTATCGTTCTCTGAAAGTATTAACATTGTACCTTATGTATTCAGCCCTTATCTTCAGCTGGAGTTTGCAATGTATGTAATTGTTTTGTCTTAGCCATATGGCCTGGGATGTGGCTGAAAAGGGTTGTCTACCAGCCTACTCACCCAGCTTAGATTCATAGATTCATACTAGGCTGACTGCCTTTGTGGGCCATTTTAACCCTAGCCAATATCACTCAAAGGTAAGAATCAAGCTCTAAGCGTTCTGTTGGTAAGGTAAGCACTTTAACCATTATGCTAATCTTTACGTATGCCAATCTTGTTTACTAAATTAGTACCAGGCTAACTGTCCTTGTAGACCATTCCAAGCCCAGCCAATTACCCCCTGTGAGAATCAAACTCTGCACCTTGTGCCTATAAGGTGAACACCTTAACCACTATGCCAACCTCCCACCATTTGCTAAATAAGCAAATGATAGATAAATCAGTAAAATAATGCTGCAGCTCAACACTAGGAACAAGTCAATCTTAAATGTACACACAGATGTCTCACTAGTGTTCTTCTTCACATAATCATGGGCAGTACATCCCAAATCACTCACATCCACATGAACAATAGATATGTTATACTTGTATCTGGGGCAAAGTGTTTTAAGGTATCTGGGGTGAAGTGTTTTAAGAGCCATAGTCACCTGTCATATCCTGGCACCAGGAAAGTAGCTCACTTCATAGCACCTTTACTAACTTTTGCGAGTGGAATGATTGTTTTTCACTATGGAGTCATCTATAACTATGATGTTCCCTTGTATTTTGGCTGGCCCATGACACCCTGGGGATACAGCAGGTCCAATACTGTTACACCTCTGTGTATTGTTTGTGAGTAAAGGTGCAGTATACGCAGTTCCCTTAAGCCTTTGAGGAGTTTAAAGGACTGGCTAATGTCTCAGAGGCCTTTGAGGCTTAGGAAGAGATTTTTTTAAGTAGCCCAACTTAACAGACCTTGTTTTCGGTCAGACAAATAAAAATGGGAGGTGGGAATGGGCAATAACAACATCATGTGCTGTGTGCATTTGTCCAGATGAGGGGCTAGCCACCAACTTATTGTAGCTCTAACATGTGAACTGTATTAGATTGTAGAAGTAATTTGTTCTCAGTGATGGTTAAGCAGTTTGTATACTGCCTCAAGATGACTAGAATAAGTATAGCAGCAATCTAGGATAAAGAAGTGGTCAGCAAATTCCTCACCACAGCTCAGAGCACACCACCCAAAATGGAGAGCAAAAACATGTACTGCCAAGCAATTAAAAGCAAAAAAGAAAAACACAGTAGCCAAACAAATAAAAACTTTATGCAATTCAAATGCACAAAACAGTAAACTGCTGCCTTCTCTTTCTATTGATACAGTAGGGACTAGGAGGAGTCAAGTCTAGCTGAAACTGATCACAATCAAGTAATTCAGCAGTGGCTCACTTGCTCCACTTATTGGAGAATAATGGTGAGCACATCAGAGCAATTTAATGCAGACAAGAAAACACGTGCCAATCACATAACATCTTTAATATGCATGAGAACATCATCTTAAGAGGGGTACTATTAATCTTCCATCAACATTTGGTGACATGAATGATCATCTCAATCGATTCCTTGACTGTAATCTTAGTAAGAAATTATGAAAACCTATAAACCTATGGGGGGGGGGGCTTAATGGCCTAATAATTGTGATAAAGGGAGAATACTTTGACAGGTTGAACTCAGTACATGTGCACTAACTACAATCTTGTAGTCCAAGCAGTATAACTGCAAACACAAACTGAACAAAGTATATATCCACCACTTATCAGAAGAGGCCTTAGAGGTGCTTTTTTTTTTTTTTTACTGACCTAAACCTAAAAGAATATAATGAACTTGTCAGTTCTACTTAGTTGCTAACTGTGTACTTCCCTAGCATTCAATTGAAATATTTGTATAAATGCCTTAGTAGTTTGTTATTATCAGTGATATAAGAAACTGTCGGCTATATTTAACTAAAACTGAAACTACTTCTGATGCTTTATACAATGAACGCTGAAACTCTATATAATATCAAAAATAAATATATATGTTAATAGATAAATAAAAATTCAAATGTAATCTGTACGGTGCCAAAAAAAGTAAAATAAGTATTTTAAAAGCAGCAAGAATACTCACTGTTCAAAACCTCTATTAATACAAAAACTCTCTGTCAGCTTCAAAATCCTTTAAAAGGAATTTAACAAACTTTAGTACCCAGTTGTCATCATTGCTAACATTGCCACAAAATTAGAAAAAAGGTCAGTGGTGAATGGTGAGACATAAATGATGCATGCTACTAGATAATAATGTTTTGCGCAAGTGAAACTCACTGAAATGATTTGATGTAAACAAATTTTGTCAGAATTTCATTTAAATAGTAAAATGCAAGCAGAGGAGGTGGTTTCCATCAGCAAGTGCTTGTGTGTGTGTGTGTGTGTGTGTGTGTGTGTGTGTGTGTGTGTGTGTGTGTGTGTGTGTGTGTGTGTGTGTGTTAAAATGCTGTGTTCTTATTATATCAAAAAACTAAAACCTGCTCCTTTTACCATTAAGAATGATGATTTCAAGTATTTTTTAATTATGCAAACAGAAAAAATACAGGAAAATTGTCAACTGGCACTCATATTCAAAATGCAGCCATTCCCTTATCTTTGCAACTAAAACCATATCTTGAATGCACTTCATACCTAAATGTCAACATATCCTATCCAGAATTTTTTTTCCTGGAAAGTATCAGATAATTTCAGAGTAATAACTGTGCATTTTTAAAGACCATCACTAGATGTGTAAGGGCATTAGAATATATCAGGCTTCAAAGTTCTATACTAAGCTTCTCTGAGGATTGTATATACAACATATGTTCCAGTTAAGGAATGTGGTGTATCCGCAGAACATATCTGCCCTGTAGTTGACGTATCAGAAATCAAATTATATTTATTTCTCCATAAAGATGGCATTTGTATGCCACCATACCAAACCCTAAAGTGACAAGGATGACATGGCTCAATTTACTTCATAATTTAAACTTTGGAAGTTCTTAAGGGTAGAATCAACAGTCTTTGTTGCAGTTCATACCTGAGTACAGTTTCCTGAAGCTTTTACTAAGAAATTTCATCAAAACAAGATTGAGTTACTGCTTCCTATAGTCATTCACTGCATCCAGGCTTCAAAGCATTTTAAGTTGACACTAGACTATGCAACATTGTCCTATGTCCTATTCCACATAGGTTTCTATATTGTTTGAATTAGGTTTGGGCTTAGTTTGTGACAAACCATCACTTAATAAAAGGTAGTTTGCTTTGAAATAGTTACTAATTGTTACAGGGTTTACTGGGGTCCCCCATGAGTAAGGTGTTTGGTTGAATGGGGAGTGACTCAAGTAGATCTAAATATGAGCTATGGGTTTTGTGGGACATAGAGGGTGAGCTGCAGCTTGCTAGGATATTGTATGGGACTTTATCGATATTAATTTACACATGGAAAAACTCCAGCATGCCATCCTGTTTAACCAACCATGAAGTATGTTTGTTTTGATGTAGACTGAGACTCCTCCACCTTCATTCCCTGTCTGCGTAGTTTGAAAAAAATATTTTGAGCTCTCTCTGCTTACTGCTTGCTGCTTCTTGCTGTGGGATGGATCTGAAGTGTTCTTAAGACACTCAGTCTTGCTGGCTGGATTCTGCTAAAATTCAAAGTCTGGTTATATTTGCATTCACAGTCTGTTGCATACAGAAACTTGCAGAATATACACTGATGAGAGAATATACTTTGCAGCATCAACTTTAGAGAGCAGTAACAAATAACTTTTTATAATAAACCAAACGGAAACACGTTGCAGCTTAAAAGTATTGTTCCAACTTTACTTCTCATATAGTACAGATGATGTGAGAGATATAACATTTACCTTAGGACTTGTGTCCCTACCATACCTCTAACATAACTGGATTTATACAGCTCTTTATATACAGTTTTAGTCCTGTAGAAACAATACTAAGCTTCCTTGTTTATGAATGTCTTGTAAGAGACCATCTTTTCTGACAGTCTGAATATCCTGTAACAGTGTCCTGTTGTCCATGTAGAAAAACATATTTTTGAGGAAACACATTGTTCTGTATTCTATTTGGATCTGTGTATATGAACATATGTTCTTGTACCAATGCTGATAAGCATATCCTGTTTTTTATGCAGAAAAACATATTTTTGAGAAAACACATTGTCAAAGATCAGCTTTTCTGACAGTGTGAACATCCTGTATTTTATTTAGATCTTTGTATAAAAACATGTGTTCTTGTGTCATATCCTGTTTTTCCATGCAGAAAAACATATTTTTGAGAAAACACATTGTCACAGTGTCATAAACATATCCTGTTGTTTTAGGAAACATATTGTGTCCATCCTGTTATTTTAGGAAACATATTGTGTCCATTTTTTATATGCAGAATAACATGTCAGTGTTCTTTAAAAGCAGATTTTGCATTTTTGTTCTTGCATACATCCTGTTTGAGTCTGTAAGGGAAAAATGTCCATTCTTTAAAAGCAGATTTTGTATTTCTGCTCTTGCATACATCCTGTTTGAGTCTGTAAGGGAAAAATGTCCATTCAGCAGATTCCTTTTTCAAGCCATGGCCATTTAGTATGACTGCTGATCACATATTACTAAACTCTGTTTCTGCATTTAAGCAAGCCTTTTCTTTCAGCATATTTACAACATAATTAATTTCAGACTAATATTCATAAAATCTAACATAGTTGATGGTCTAAATGTGTGGAAGGCAGAGAAACTTTGCACTGCAGTAGTACTTTCTATGGCTTTAAACCATGTCTCGGTAACTACACAAATGGCTACATTCTTCAGTGACAGGAGACCTTGGAAGGAGTGCAGAATCTTGTTCCTGGCAATGAGAAGTCACATCTTATGGTTTCCTTGTGTGTTGCCTATGTTATGTTGAAAGGTTTGTCAATTTGGCATAGACTAAAAAAAGGCTCTATGTGGTAATATAATGCTTAGGCGAATATTTGGAGGCCTAGAAGAGACAGGTGCAGACCATCCTTGGCAAAGCAACATGGTTTGTTGAACATGGTCTCCCATTCTGACAAATATTAGACAACATATTAGAATGACTCCAGAAACTAAACCAATTATTAAAATCAATCATCTTTTGTTGATATTGTGGCATTAGACTTGGCAAAGATAGAATGCTGCTCATAGCTAGGCATATACCAGCTGAGACACATAGCCTGAGAGAAATATCATGTCTGTATTCATATAGTCTAAGGAAGTACATCTCAGGTCATTCACACCTACATGCACAATGATTGAATCATACTGGTACCTATGGTGCAATGACTTCAGTGAATGTTAAACTTGGCAGATCCTGGCTCCAGACAGGCAATTAACAGTTATCTTCTCTTTGTCTAGCCTTGTGAGTGGGGCAGCAGTGTGTCATACAATGAAGTCCCCTATGACTAGAGCCCTGGGTAGCGTGTTGCTTGCCTTATAGGTTTTGCATTTGGGGCTCCACTGAATGTGGCTATATGTGAGCTGTTTGGTGCTGCTTTTGCTCAGTGTTTATGGTTTGCTGAGGATAAATTTTGCAGTTGAAAAGTTTCAGAAGTCTTTGGGTTTCAGGAAGTTTGTTTTTAAGTGCCTCAGCATAAGCTGGTCTATGTCTTTGTTGCATAATATGTCTGGTGGGTGTAGTATGTGTGATTTTGATAACCTAGTTTATATCATACATGATTATATGTGAGAGTTTTGCCTCCAGTAACATTGTTTATGTACATGTCTCACATACTCTGTTTCTTTAAGAATGAAGTATTTTTCAGTGAGCATGAATTAATTGCTACATTGTCTCAAGATGCCCATATGCTCCAAACTGGCTACAGAGAATTTGGGAAATTGCCCAGACATGTTATCAGATCCTATGTTTGGTGAGCTACAAGGGTGTGGCATACAATGGTTAACAGAGGGCTAGTAAGGCTGCATTTGGGGGTTAGCACCTAGGCTAGGCTATATGGTATTAAATTTTAAAGGTACTGCTGTTTAATTCACACATTGGCTGCTCTAAGCTTACCAGTACAGTTTTATGGGTAGTCTTACAGGGAAAATTTGTTTTTGCAATGTTTGTGTCTATTCAGGACACTGCTAACCATAGCTAGGCACTGAAAATATAACAAACTGACTAATTATCTCTATGGCCAATAAAACAGCTGCATTTAGAGTCTGTCTATGTGTTTTCCAACTCACATAGACCAGGCCATCACCTTCTGCCACTAGATGAATAATTCTAGTCCACCTAATATATAAAAAATATTTCTACAGTGTAATGCTACCACAAATAAATGTTAGCAACTAACTAGACAACACTTTAGAAACAAACAAATAAGAACAGTGAAAGGAAATGCACTTTTCTTTAAAAAAATATCAGAAAGGTAACAAGGTGCTGGAAGGAATGTTAGTAAATTGAAAATGAAGGAGTATATATGGCTTTATAGAAGATGGTCAAGAGAAGCATTCTTTGTCAATAAAATTCTGCATCTGGGCTTAAAGAAGAAGACAGGGTGTCTGGAAAGAGCAGATGTTCTCTTAGATTAAAAAAGGAGAAAGCTAATCTGAGGAAGGATCTATGAGGTATGACTTGAGAAGAGAGACTACCTTTACCAACTGAATGGAAATGAACAAGGAAGAGTGACTAGATTAGGCAGAACAGAATGACAGTAATGTTAAGCAATGGTTCCAATTTAAGGAACATAATTAGCTTTATTGACTTGAATGCTTCACTAAAGACTTAAAGTGAAAGTAAGGTCTTGATCATCAGAAGCCATGAAGCTGAAACACTGATGTGTTCTTAAGGGGTCATTTGCATATATCCAATGGGCCTGTACTATGGAGGGTTTAAGGTATTATACAGCAAAGATTCTAGCTTTATGGAGTCTGTTTTGTAGTTTTTACTAAATGGTTTGCCTGTGAGATTTTGTTACCCTTTGGCTCAGACATTTCTGAAAACAAAACTGTGTGATACTAAGGTAGCTAAAACAAAGAATACCCACATTTTCTGTCCTTGAGATAACAATGTATAGTTCTTAATTGGGTAAAAGCTGAAGACTTCTTTGAGCTGATAAGATGATTCAGTCTTTGAAAATAATGCTGTTCTTGATTCTTTAAGAGAACTGCAGAAAACTGTATGATAGGAAACACAATTTTAGTTGTTTGAAAGGCTTGGTTTAAACATAGTTTGTGCTGTAACCCAGAAGACTGTGACCCAAGTTCATGTCTTGAGTCAAGGTGCCAGTCTCCTTGACACAGAGTGGTAGAGAGAAGTTTGCCATTTTGACAAACAACACAATATCTGTGTCTTCACTACAACAGTAATCTCAAAAAGGAAGAAGTTTTAACAGAACACCTGCAAACCAGTTTAGTTATTTTACTGAATATATCAAATGGCCAGAACAAACTGAGGCTTTGATCTGACAGGATACCAGATGCTAAGGCATTAACTATATAGCATACCTCTGCAAGTTCTGCTTTGAACAGCTTTTCCCATTATTTTTTCATGTATCAGAAAATAATGACAGTCAAAAATGTATATACACAAAATGGCACAGCTGACAATATTGAAGTGTTACTGTTAACCTTTCAGGAAGTAGACAAAAAGAGAAACTTCGCCTGCAGCTGACTGGGCCTTCCTAATGGTCCTGTTCCTTATCGTGGAAGATCAGAAGGCAGAGCTAGATATGTCACCTGATTTTACCAGGATTCCCATATAAGAAAGAGTGACATATTGTCTCATTTGGGACTGAACACCACCATTATCACAAAGTATTTTTGTACACAATACAATATAGTCCCAGTTTCACAACCTCCTACTTCAGGCCTAGAACTGGTTAGATAGAGATGAGCCAGCTAAATAGTGAATCTACTATTATTAGAAACATTTCTATAAAATGTGTGCCCAATGAGGTCCAAAATGGGTGCACGACATACACAAGAGCTGAGTTCCGACAGGCTGATGGAGCTGAAATCATCGTGCACACAAGATGACATCAGCAAAATGTGGAATAATTTAAAATAAAAAAAAAATGCTGGGAAAATCGGAAATGAAGGGGTGCCACTCGGGAATCATGGCACCCCATTTTTTTACTCCAAAACTCGGTATAATGTGAGTAATTCGGGACAGTTGGGAGGTATGGCCATTGCTATATAGTTAGCATTACATCATTCAGATACCCAAAGACAAACTGAAAGATGAAGAATCACATTTTATGCCTCAGGTCATACCAGCACTATGATAAATGTTACAATTCAAATAGGGATGTCTGTATACCTTCTCTGTCTGATCTAGTGGTACCAACCCATTGCCAAATAAGATCATCTTTACAGACTTTGCCACAGAAAACTTATTTCAGCTTGTAGAACACCTGTGTAAAATTCCCAACAATCTCCTACAAGTGGACCCAGCTGAGAGGGCTGACACATTTACCCCCATTTTTAACAACACGAAAATAGCTGCACAGAAAACTCAGTATCCATCCGCCTTAAATATAATGGAAAGCTCAAAAAAAAACCTCTCTGGTGGAACTCCCTTATTAATAAATTGTATAAAAAAAGAAGGAGAATGATGAAAAGTAATAAATACCCATCCCACGTATCTCAGGCCAACGAATCCCATCCCCCTTATCTCAGGTCCACGAATCCCATCCCCTTTATCTCAGGTCCACGAATCCCATCCCCTTTATCTCAAGTCCACAGTGAAACATATCAGCAAGGGACATAAGAGTACTAATGGAAAATATAAAGCAGAGTACAAGCTTATGTTGTCTACAGATACCAAAGGAAACTACACATTTTTCTTCAATTATGTCTGGAAATTAAGAAAGAATGTCCTACAGTGTACTGAGTTCACCTGTAATAATATCTTATATTCCAGTCCCAATAATATAGCCAATATATTAGTAGGTAATTTTAGTGTTAACTTTACCCACCAACACAAACTGTTGCCTCCAGTATCAAAGAAAACTTAAAGTTTCCCCAGAAATCTCCATGGAGTAAGTCTTAAAATCCCTGTCAAAGGTTAAGAATAATACTTTTATGGGACCAGGCAATATTCCAGGGTGCATTTTCATTGGTACCAGGTAAGCAATATCTGAAACTCTGCTTAAACTGTTCATCCTCAGCTTATTCACAGGGTTTGAGCCTGATATTGGGGAACGGTTTCTAATCCAGGTAAATGTAGACCCATCAGCCTTACCGGCATTATTTAAAAGCTATAAAATGTATCATAGCAGAACTCATTTGTGCAGATGCAGTGGATCGAACAGATCTACACCCGAGTCAGTATATGTTTTTTTGAAAGGCAGGTCCTGTCTCCTTACTAAGCATCTATGAAAAAGTTACAGAGGCTGTGGACAGGAATCAGTCAGTGCATACTGCTTATCTTGATATGGCCAAAGCTTTTGACACTATCCCCTGTGCTGGAATTCGAAAAAAAAAAAGACAAAATGAATGCAAACCCCTATGTTATCTATTGGATTGTATATTGTCTATCCAACAAATACCAGGTTGCAAAAAATGCTGATACCATCTCTGAATGCAAAATTTTAACTATTGGGGTACCATAGGAAACCCTTATTGGTTGGCATTTATTTTGCACACATTCAGTCTAATATTGCATACATTTGTCTTATCTAGATTGCCACTGACTGCAAGCTAGAAACTGTTACCTGACATAGCTCTCAGTTGTCCAGATTTTTACAGAATATCTAGATTTTTTACCTCATATTTTTGGTCTGTTTCTCATAAAATTTGTGATTTTCTGGCAAATCATTAATGATTGAAGTCACTAAATAATGTCATATATTTGACTTTGAGACTTTATATCCTTCAGAAAATACATGTTAACATAAAACCTGTTATTCCAGCACATTTCTAAGATTATAAGCACAATATTTAAAACTTGCCCTAATTTGAAGGCCTTAGCCCACCCATTATTTTAGGCTTTGTCCAGATTTTTTGTGCTAAGAGGTTAACAGCTATGTTATCCGCTTGTCCGCTGATAATAAACTGAGTATGCACATACCTGATGTACTCAAAACTGTCTGAAGTTAAATGGAAAAAAAATACAGTATAGTACCATTTGGCAAAAAAAAAAATGTTCCCACGAGCTATATTATTATTGATGAGATAAGAGACCTAGTACTTATGCAGACAATTATCTCTCATTTGATCATCTTGTTTCCACCATAGTCAGGAAAACCTTCTATCTGGCTGAGTTAGTTTCCAAGGGAATATTTTCAAGATCCATAAAATTGATTCTGCTGCTGTAATCTTCCCTTATTAGAAACATCAATGTATATAATAACCCCTTTGGCATGCTACTCAACTAGAAAAGTCCCAAAGATGCTGTAACAAGAAAATGAAAGACCATAAATCCTTCAACTATTTCAACAGATTAGCATGACTCTCCTTATACTCATGAACCTACAGGCCGCTCCAAGGTGACTTGTGTCTCACCTTTTCAGCCCTGAAAAATCTAGTCCTTTTTGTCCTTTTAGTCCTCTTGTTTCTTTTCAAAACCAGTGTGGTTCTAAAAACACCTGCACTAAGGACCTAAATCTGTACCAACAAATGAAAGAGATTCACAGAGGAGGTAGAGTCCTAACTTAATTTATTCCCAGCCTATTGAATAAGTTACCTCCACATATCAAACAAAGTACTACTTTGACCACTTTTACTGCTAGTCTTGATGACTGGAAGGGTAAACACAAATTTACACCAGGATTTGTATGCACAGCCCTGTTTGATTCAATGTTTGAAAAGAGAGACACAAACAGTTAAGCTCCTCTACTTAAAGATATATATGGTTAGGTAACATGGTCATCGCAAATGCTTGCCTTGTATTATTCCAATGTTCCTGTGTTCCTAACTTCCCCAAACAGGTGGTCTAGTGGAACAGCGCAGTAAGACACTAAAATCAATGTTGCATATGGTCTCTGACCTAGAGGAGAAAACATGAGTCTGGCTAGTGGCTTATGCCCCATTTGCCATGCAAAAGATGTGCTAGTATTCTACAAGGTTTACCCATTTTTTAATTGAGTTATGAGCAACAACTCAACAGAATGCAGCATTCAGCAAAAGATGCATGGGCTTAAGAAAAGGCACCTGACAATAACATATTGAAGCATATAGCCCAGGTGTAAGAAAGGCCACAAGTCATACTTCCACTAATAAAACAGCACATAGTTAAGCCTTAAGAAACTCATATCTACAATTCTAATAGACATGTGAGGGCTAGGGAGATTCATCTCGGACACCTAGTAATAGGTTTCACAGAAACTGAAGAAAATAAGTCCATACCACCTGGAAAGAGGCTCCGTGAGGCAACAGAGTGAGTGGAACTAGTTAGTAGACAGTACCACAACATGGTAAATTAAAACAACTACTGTGTGAATGTTCTAAAACCATGGTCTGATATGTAAACTATAGAGGGGACTTTAATATTGGTAAATGGTGGGCGCCTGAGCCTGAGCCATAATGTGTCTCCCAAGATAAAGAGGTGAAAAAAATTATCAATAAAAATAAAGAAATACATTCTCTCTTCATAGGATGGGCCTTTGTTTGACAGTACAGAGGATTAGGGTTCTGATCTATTAACAAGCAGCTATAGTGCAGCATCCAGGATTTGATTCCACTCGCCTCCATTTGCCTGTTGTGTGATTCTGAGCAAGTCATTTAACCAGACAGTGCTCCAATGAAAAGGGATACTTTGGTGCAGTGACTTTACCAGATCAGTAATAACAAAGAAGAAAAAAAGGATGTCAGGAGTCATGATATTGAGCCAAGATAGGCAAAAAGATGATAATCTGGCCCTGCAAATTTACTGGAGCCTAATGCGATATTGCTGCTACTAATGTAAAAATTAAATAAATAAATAATAAGATGCTTACTTTAATGTAGACTGAAAAGGCTCCATTTGAAAGGAGCACCATGACGATATTAATACCCAAGCGTGATGAGGCCACACACTTCTGTAATGGCATAAAGCAGCTGAATCTCCTTATCCATTTCACTGCCTACCCTGCTAGCAATCTAGGAATTGCCTGCCACCTCGTGGCATTCAACTTATTAAAAAAAAAGATTTACTGGTAGATGCCCTACAAAGAGGGTTATTCAGTGCTGGTTAGAGTATCTTCCCATCTGGGATGGATGGGGCTCATGCAGCATTTCTTTGGTAGATGAACAAACTCCTGAGGACACATAACCATTGTTCAGCTGCATATACAGATCATCTACAGTCAGGATAGGCGCTTCTGTCTACTGAAAGCTCAAGCAGTACTCAGCTTTTTTATGGATCTTAAGCAAATAGCCACACTTGCCAAGTTTTATGCTTGCCTGGAGGGTGACTGGTATCCTAAATACATGGTAGGCAGGAGTCTGTTTCGGCCACAGGTGCAAAGTATAGAATCCTTCCAAGGCTGACCTCAGTCAGTAACTAAAACCAAGACATGAATCTTCTTAGTTTGGACATTGTGAGTTACAGGAAACTGTAACAGAAATCTACAGTGCTTCTGTAAGACTACAGAGAACATCACTTGATTTGACTACAGAGAACATCACTTGATTTGACTACAGAGAACATCACTTGATTTGACTACAGAGAACATCACTTGATTTGGAGAAGAATGATCTGAATGGGAAATACAAATCAGCAAAGAGCTGTGCATATTAGCAACATATTGCAGAGTGCATTTTTCAGAAGGAGGAAAGCCTTTTATAAGAATTAGAGATCATTTGATATTGCCTTCTTTACAAATAAAAACTAGCAAAAAAAAGTTTAGTCACATGAGAAAACAGATTCTTGAGAGGATAGATGAGTTGCATCTTTGAATATTAAGGTATAAAGACAGAATAAGATCCACAATGTATTATACCTGCATGTTAAATCAGACAGAGGCAGTAGTAAAGAGATGTGCCATATGCAATCATATCATAACAGCAATCTAAAGAAGAGATATCAGGATACCCACTAGCAGGTCATTTATGCTGAAGAGCAGGCAAAGAAATGCTGAATTCCAACAGGACACATATTTTGCATGTGTAGCATATTACTTCAAGTTGCAATGTTATTTATTTGTTTAACATCACTTACATGGGTAAGGAGAATAGTTCAAAGGTCTGTGTTCACCTATGACCTAGATCTCAAGGGCTACAGTAAGTACAACACAGATTTGGATGAATAAGAGTATCCAATCTGTCAACTTGTTTTATGAACGTCAGTCCTCAAAATAAGCAAACCAACAAACCGGTATAGTGCAATTGTGATTAAAACATTTTTATCAGCTTTGTTTATCGTTGAAAATGACAGACCAGCGTGTTTTGAGGTGGGCCAGCATTATACATTCCACTATCGTGCAAACAATAAACATAGGCTTCTATGGACAAAATTCACAGTAATAACCTAAATGTGAATACTCTTTTAAAACTTTGAAAAAATAGATATTTTGCTCAAAAGAAGGATACCTGATGTTGTCATACCTGACAATGATCCACCATTACAAAAACCATGGATTCAGAAGATGAGTGTATCCATAGGTATTATATGTAATTTCCAGTACATGCTATCAGCAATATAATGGACAAGAGGAGAAAACCTTACAAATGGTGCTAAATGTCATTAAAAACAGATATTCCCAAAGCTATGAATATCATCCTCTTAAAATTTTGGATAATGGAAATGCTCTTTTGCAAGGGTTCAATTTCTCATCACCTCAGCTGTTAAGGAGACAGTTGAAAAGCAAATTCCCTACTTCCACTATATTACTAATGACAAAAGAAATATATAAAATAGAGGAAGTGCAGTCAAAAATGCTGCCATGATGGAAACTTCATAAAATACAGCGTTTAAAGGCAGACTACAAAGTAAGAAAGTAAAAATCAAGAAGTCTGTCCACCAGAAGCTGAAGCAGTATGTATGTCCAATAGACAAATCAAGTTCTGTGTTATTCATTCAGAAAGTGAAACATAGTGTAGGAAAAATTATAGACCTTGTGTAATACAAATATGTGGAATCGTAAAGAACATGAACAGTCAACGACTGGGAAAGAGACGACTGTCATAGTTATGAGTTGTGCTGAAATGCTCTCCTTATATTGCCTCCAAGAAAAAGTGACTGACCAGCAAGAACTGC
This sequence comes from Protopterus annectens, assembly GCF_019279795.1. Classification (NCBI taxonomy): domain Eukaryota; kingdom Metazoa; phylum Chordata; order Ceratodontiformes; family Protopteridae; genus Protopterus; species Protopterus annectens. The sequence continues at coordinate 283,982,239 of NC_056744.1, forward strand.
CCTAGAAGGAAACCTAGGTGTCTGGAAAGAGCAGGACTAGCAGATATTCTAAATCTACAGGAATACTGAAGAAATCAGCTGGATATGTACCCATTTCAAGAACTGATCATAAGACTAACAACTGAAAAGCTGCATTTCCTTGTGTGAGCAGAAAGTACTGTTTGATGTTAAACGTCTAAGACAGAATAGTGCATAAGATAATTTAAGAAGTATTCAGTGTGACATAATACATGCTACCTTGTAAAGTATATCTAAAATAGACATTTCTATAACTAGTAAAACACCAGGGAAATTCAATTCAGAACTGGATCAATACCCACTGATGGATCATGGCTATCACACCACCAATCCAGTCAGGCCATAAATCCTGAATAACTGAGAATGCAGGAGAAACTAAAGCCACCAATATAGGACCAAAGTTTCACTAAACATGTTCTCAGTAATAAATGTCACATCCCTGTCCTGCAGCAGATCAGATAAAATGTCTGTCTTATTGTACACCAATCTGGTATTTGTGTTCAGCACTTGAATAGTTAACCTAGAAGGACTGATTCTATCCCCAGGTTTACCATAGCAGTATGACCAGATGGTCTAGATCTAACTATATTTGTTTCCAGTAATAGGAACTAATAATGTCAGATGTGGGTTTTATATCTATAACACGAGTTGCTTAACTCACTGTGGACAAAAATGCCTCGATGATTTTTTTACAATGCCCAACCTCTGCTACAGTCTGGTTACAGGTTAGGACAGCTTTGAAAGGAAAGAAAAAGTTAAAGGCAAGGAGGTGACCCCAAAAATAAGTAATCTTCCTTGCTAATAAATTATCAGGTACAGGCGGAGCCTAGATGGCCAACTAAGAGCAGTGAATTTTGAGAGCTCCATAAACTAGTATACTAATATAGGAAAATGTTATTATTTTCAAGTTTAAAATGTCAGAAATCTATAAACTACTAAACTACCTAAATATTAATTTTGGTGGAGATATAAAAAAATATTCCTGACACATAACTTGATGATATATTGAGTCACTGAATATGAACAACTCAAGGAATTCTCATCCAGATGCTGCTTTAAAAAAAGAACTGCAATTAATGACATCTACCTTACATGAACTATCTTTGAAGATGGATGGCTTTGAAAATGACTTGGAAAACCTCAAATTAAATTCTCAAAAACAGCCTGATACTCTTAAGGAACTATTACAGCAACACCATACAAAAATAACAAATATAGAGACTTCTCTAAATGATGTTGAAGGGAGACTCAAAGAGGAAGAATTCCAAAAAAGAATTTCTGCTTAAACAGAATACATGGCTGCTTAACAAAACAGATGACTTAGAAAACAGAGAAAGGAGAAACAACTTAAGGATCTTTGATCTGCCTGAAAACACTGAAGGAGAAGGCATTATTTCATTCTTAACAACCTGGATTCCTGAATTTTTAGACTTGAAAGAGGGACTTTCATTTGGAATTGAAAGGGTGCATAGAGCACTGAGGAAACCTGCTTCTAACTCAACAAATACTACACCTAGATCGATAGTTATAAAATTTCTTTCATTTCTGGACAAGAAACTAATATTAACATCTGCTTGGAGAAAATCACCCTTAAAAAGGTTTGACAATGATTATTCTTCCAGAATACTAGAACAAAAGAAAAAAGTCTGGCAAATAATAAAACTGTTCAAACAGAACATCATTAAAGCACAGCTGGCCTTTCCAGCCAAGATAAAAATACTTTTTGCCAATGAGATGAGAACCTTGAATGACTTAGAAGAAGCTACTATATTCATTATAAACAACATAGTGTCTATCCCAGAAGAAATGGAATAGATGGCCCCTACTCTTAAAAGAATAAAAGAAACAAATCCTTGGACTGATGCTAGAAAAAAGAAACAAAAAACAGATTCCGAGATAGCTGTCCCAAAAAAAAAAAAAACTCTTACAACTACATCTCTCAAAGTATCAACTGATATGGTACATCACTTGTCATCTGTTTTTATTTAAAAAAGGAGGGTTTCTTAAACAACTGAGAAACAGTAATGATTTATTCAGAATGTTCAAAGAGTCCAATAATTCTCACAAACAAAGGTAGGTCAAGATGGGTTACTATTTACATTATATATAAGCCAAACAAAGCAACATATAATACAAACATAGACGTTTCTATTCCCCTACTTGAACTCAGTGAATACTTATCTTTTTCATTTTTCATTGATTTTACTTATAATAATTTAAGCAATTAAATAACTAATTCAACAAGGTGCCATTCATTAGAGTTCAGACTCAAATGCAACAAATTAACATCATATATAATAGCAGTAACAGTAGAGTGTTTTGAAGAAAAAAATGCTGTCATGGAGACTAATGCCTTCTTCCGTTAAAGTATGATTTAGAAAAGACATGTATATCCTGGTTAAATAATAGTAGCAAGCTCTTAGTACAAATGTCATCATTATTCTGTCTAAATATATTAATATCAATTATGACAGGTATCACAGCTACGTGTTCTGTTTGATCAATCCTGATATGGTGTGCGTGGATGCAGCTGTGTCTGGTAAATGTCATTATTATTCTGTCTAAACATAGTTAAGATCAGTTATGGCAGGTATCATAGCTTTGAGTGCTGTTTGCTCAATCCTGATATGGTGTGTGTGGATGCAGCTGTGTCTGGCAGCTGTTGTATGTTTCCATTTTCGTCTCCGGGAAGCTGTGGGTTGCAGCTTGTAATTGAGGTTTACTGATGTGTGTGTATTAGGAAAAGATATTTGGTGTTTTAGCCTGGATCCAGGAGAAGGGTGTGGATAAAACTGTGATTTGGGAAATTTTGGCAGAGAATAGTTTGTTTATACATCTGCTGAGTGAGAGGTGGGAAGGCTGGAAGAATGTGTTATCTCTTGTTGTGACGGTTTCTTGGGAGTTTACTTTTTTTATCTGTTTGCTCTCCATTCTGTTCCTGGCTGCTGCCTTGCTGAAAGGGAGGGAATTTAGGCTTGAAGTTGCAGTGAAGTGAAGCTTTGTTTCAGGCGCATCGCAAGCCTCTGGTATGCAGTACAGAGACACACTAACAAAAATAGATGCTTCCATGTTGCTATGGTAACCGAGACAGAGTGACGATAATGCTTAACAGCTCTGTTGAGCCTCCAAGATGATTCTCGGCAATGAAGTTTTGGTTTAAAAAAAAAAAATATATATATATATATATATATATATATATATATATATATATATATATATATATATATAAAATAAAGGGGCTGTTTTAAACCACGTGCACACATATTGATGGTCTCCCAACACTTTGTTTAGCTCATTAAGTTGATTTGTGATAAAAAAATAATAATAAGTGCAATTTATACTTAAAATGTATTTTGATCCAAACGCATTAAGGGCTTACATAACAGTCGAAGTCTGAGTTATTGTGAAAGACTAAGAGCACTTGGTCTTGTGCAGTACCCTTTGCAGTGGTCTGGGAGGTGAGCTTGCTCGGACATGTTGGGCATATGGGGATAGCTGATTTTAGGGGTGTTTGGGATTGCTGGGAAGTACTAGAGAGTCATCAGATTTCCTTCATGGAAATATCCGTGAAAATGGAAGGTGTGTTGAGTGGTTCACTGGCAGAGTGGCCACTGCATGGAACAGGCTGGTAAAATGGAACAGGACAAATATTGGTTTGGATATTTTAAGAACAGCCTGGAAACACACCACATGAACTAATTAATGGTATTTTGACAAAACTGGATGGGCATTGTTGCCTATGCTTGAAGTATTGATATGTGTGTATGTAAGGATGGAAATATGCTTATAACAAATAAGAAACTAGAAGGGTCTCTATGGACTGTATAAACATGCTTGGAAGGAGCTAATAATAAGAATAAGCATTACAGCTTGTGGTCTCTCAAATAACTAAGCAACTGTCAAAAAAAACAAAATAGTTACGTAATGTATGATTTTAATAAATCTAGACATAAAATATATAGTCATCATATAAGATGAAACAGTCTGCTGAATTTAGATATTAAAGACAGAATTTAATAACATGGGCTTCTGTATATTAACACTACTGTCTTAATTTGTCATAAATGACATACACTACATTGAACATCAAGGGGAAGCATGATGATTTTCTTATATAAGTAAATATTCATAACACGTCATGTAATTGCTTTAAATTGAATTGTAGTTTTTGTAACCATCTTGACCATATATAATATTTAAGGGGTTACCAAGGTAACTAATGTTTTATACATGACATCAAACTGACAAAGTTGTTCAAGAGAACCAATAGAAGCCTGAACTTGAAATGTCACAGAATGTAACAATCATATTCTGAACAAATAGTATTACATTGACAATAGACAGTTTAATAACATGGGCTTGTGTATAATAACACTACTGTTTTAACTTGTCATAAATGACATACACTATATTGAAGATCAAGGGGAAGCATGGGGATTTTCTCATATAAGTAAATGTGCATAACAAGTCATATAATTGCTTTAACTTGAATTGCGGTTTTGTAACCCATCTTGATCATACATAATACTTAAGCTGTTACCAAGGCAACTAATGTTTTATACATGACATCAAACTGACAAAGTTGTTCAAGGGAAACAATAGAAGCCGGAACTAGGAATGTCACAGAATGTAACAATCACATTCTGAACAAATAGTATTAAATTGACAATAATCACTCAGTTTAATCTTTCCTGACTATACAAATTAGAATGTGGCCATTTAAATCTAAAAACTTTCAGTATATGCCATAAAATGGCAATTTATGAATATGGAAAGGGAACTTGAAATCATTAATTACAATAAGTGAACTTGTTATTAACCTATAATTTCACTCATTTTATAATAAGAAATGACAGATATGAAAATCCTTATATGTAGGAAATGGGAGGAAGAGGGATACACTGATAATTAAAATGCATTAACTTTCATCAATATTCACATAAAACAAATGTGATGCTTTAAGTAAGTTAGCAACAAACAAAGTGATTACTTAAATGCTGGCAAACAATGAAATATAACTTCTGATAGATCCAGTAAAATACATTGTATTATAAACAATAGGTATAAATATTATTACCATCTAATTATATTAAGTAATACATTTTGAAATACTTCATCAGTAAGGGTGAATATGTTAAATAACTGTGTGCTATAATCTTTTACTGAGGTTTTATATATGATACATCCTACTTTAATATGATTGAATTGCTTGTCATTTATCTTTCATGTAAATATTAATTGCTTATACAATAAGTAGACATTTATATTGTATTAGAATTCTGTCTAATCTACAATAGTACTATATCTGTTCAAAATAATATAAATATTGCTTAATCCTATTACAAATATTCTCCATATGATAATTCAATTTATGGAGCTCAGATGTTCTGGATTGTCAAGGTATGAGTGATAATCTGATGTACCGAGGTTTATCCATCAGATTAGGAATGATTTTCATTCCATGGCTAGTGCAGATCTTAGTTTTGTTAACATTTATTAATTTAAATTTATTTCACAAAACATGTTTAGTATGCCTGACCAAAACATTACTTTATTGGTAAACACTCAAAGTATAAAACTAATAATTTCCTTTAAAAGCTCAAACATATACTTTATAGTAATCAGAGGAAAATGATTAATAGTCACAATAAAACAAAAAAATACATAGTCTAAATAACCTAAGATGGATTTAATTTTATTATCTTTAATTACCAATGGCTTAAACAATCCTAGCAAGAGATTAAATCTACTGAAATATTTAAAACTGAACAAAGTACAAATTATCTTCTTTCAAGAAACTCATTTCAAAGCAAATGACAATTACAAATGGAATCCAAAGGAATATATGATATTGCTGCAATACACTTATAAGACAAAGACAAAAGGGGTAACAATTTTATGGAAAACAAATGTGATTAATCCAGAAATCATTTATAAGTATGAAGATAAAGAAGGCCTTATGGCATTAGTAATAGTTAAATATAATAACAGAATATGGACCCTAGACAATCTATACTAGTTCTCAGGCATTGGAATAGGAACTGTTAAAAAAAACACTCGGATTTCATTTCCAATAATTATAAAGACAACTTAATATTAGGAGAAGATTTTAACTGATATTTCTTTAACTACAAATAAAAGACTGCTGCATACATCTGCTGTATCAAAAGCTTTACACAAGTGGGTAGAATAATTTCATCTTTTAGATACTTTCAAATTTAAAGAAGATAAATCTTTGTTGTTTTCCCATAATGATCACAGATTTGGTACCCAAACTAGAATAGATAAAATATTTGCTGCCCATGAGTTACACTCTAAAATCATTAATTTCTCAATCACTCCTTGCCCCTTTTCAGACCACATTTCATTGATACTAAAACTTCAAAATGGGTACAAACCATTAATCTTTAAATCTAGAATGTCAGCATATATAACTAAAATTAAAGATTTCAAAACCTGGTTATTATCTGAATTACAGTTCTTCTTAGATATCAATTACACCACAGAGATAAATAAAATAATGATATGGGACTCATTAAAAGCTTACATATATATATATATATATATATATATATATATATATATATATATCTTATGGGTTCACTACACATTACCAAAAACCCACAAGACTGACGCACATACACCGGAGACCAAATACCTGAAAGACTACAAGACCGACGGACCACAAGCGCGAAATTCAAAATTGCGAATGATTGAAACACAGAGTACACATACACAAACACACAGCTTCCCCCCACAATCAAACAAATAAACTTATACTATATTTAAGCAGGGGGGCAAGCCCCCCTGCACCCCACACCCCCCTACTTTAATATTCTAACTCCGAGATCGCACAAACACACACACAAAACAAACTCACACCCACACATTACAGTCCCTCACACACACACCACAGTCACAACACACACTAAAGCCCCTCACAAACACACTTACACACACATACTTACCTGAACTGCAACACCAGAAGTGCTAACTCAAAATCTCTGAACATCGGGATTATGAAATTCATGCTTCTGGTCTTGTGATCATCTGGTCTTTCGGTCTTCTGGTCTCGGGATTCTGAGCATCGGTAATATGGGCATTCGGTCTTCTGTAGTGAACCTATATATATATATATATATATATATATATATATATATATATATATATATATATATATATATATATATATATATATATATGTAGTAAAACCCTAAATCAGTATAAAAAATCAAAGAATGGGATTCTGAATTATTAGCTCTATAATCCAAACTTTTGTGAGTAAAAGCTGAAAAAAATCTAAATCATTTGGAAATTAAAAGAAAGTAGAAGTATTAAACAATAAATACAATGAAATTCTTACATACAAAACTAGTTTAGATTTAGAAAAACAAAATTAATACCCTGGCCACTTCTTCCAAATATCTACATAATTTATCCACAGGAATCAAATACAATCAAAAGCTAATAACATTAAAAGTATCTTCCATGAAAAGAAAGGGAAAAATGTCTCGGATATAGGTGACATTCTTGATGCCTATAGAAATCAGTATATGGAACATTTCCAAAAAGAAAATATACATATTGATCAAATAAATCTAGATGAAAAATGTTCTAATATAAAAAAAAAACAGAAAAATTAAAACTAGATCTGCAAGCACTCATATCTTACAAATAAATTACAGATACAATAAAAGAGGGTAAAAATAATAAAGCTCCAGGTATAGATGGCATAATTATGGAAATATATAAACTTTTCCTTCAAAGATACTATACCTCTTCCATAAAACTCTATTAGAAATTCAGTCACAAGCTTTAATACCACCCTCTTGGAGATATTCCTTAATCACACCAATCCTAAAGAAAAACAAATCCCCAAACCTCTGTACTTCATATAGACCTATATAGCAGAATGAAAATACCACTATCCAAAACAATAATTAATGATCAAACTGGATTTATATATCATAGACACACACATGACAATATTAAAAGGATAATTTCTGTTATAGATTATAGGTTCATAGGTTCATAGGTAGATACTAGGCTATCTACCCTAGGGCATTTATAAGCCTATCCAGAGTGTATTTGGCTTCCGCCTCCCTATTAGATTAGCCTACTGTGCCTCTGTAAAGTAGGTCACAGAAGGTACCCTTTTAAGATTAGTTTACTGTGCCTCTGTCTAGCAGGGACACTGGGGAGATCCCAGGGGTGAATTTGCGATTTCCCATCCACGCGTCCAAATTTCACTTGAAGAGGGTCAACGAGGGGCTATGTCTAACATGAATTGGGATTCTATTCCAGAGTGAGGTGAGCCTCTGGGAAATGAATCTGTCCCTCCAGCATGTCCTATTTATTTTTGTGCTGAGGTTTAGGTCCCTGGAGCATGTAGCTCTAAGGGACTTGGAATTTTTCAGGTGGAGCATGTCCATTAATTCTGGGTTTGACATGGCTTTGTACGTCAGGCATAGATCGCCTCTGAGTAGGCGGTAAGCAACTGAGTAGAGCTGGAGTTTCTTTAGTCGAGCTGCATAGGACATCTGTTTGTAGCCCATGATCCTCTTGGTGAGGTACTTTTGGGGTCTCTCCAGTTGCTGCAGGTGTCGGGTAAGGTACATCCCAAAAGGGGGATTTGTATTCAATTATGGGCCTGATGAGTGACGAGTAGAGGGGCACAATGACCTCTCCTGATCTAGATGCGAACCCTTTCGTGATAAGGTGGGCTATATAGAAGGTCTTTCTAACCACTTTGGCGACGTGATTATCAAAGGAGAGATTACTATCTATGTTGGTCCCCAAATCTCTAATTACTTCTTCCGTACTTAATGGATTACCACCTATGTGGTAATTTCTGGGCACCTTGTTTTTCCCAAAGGGGATGACTATGCACTTTTTAGCATTTAGCTTGAGGCCGTGCCTCTGGCACCAAGCATCCATCTCTGTGAGACCCTTTTGGAGGATGCTTGTGTCAGCTGGAGATTCGATTATGGCCTCCAGTTTTCAGTCATCTGCAAACTATGTCAGCCATAATCCCTCTGTGTTAGCCTGAACCTCAGAGAAGTATATACCGAACAAGAGATTTCCCAGAATTGAGCCCTGTGGGACGCCACTTGTAACTGGTTTGGATTCGGACATGGCACCTGTGATTCTGACCATGTGGGTTCTATCTCTGAGCCAGTTTGCAACCCACCTTGTGATATAGGGGTTGATATTTAAGCTGGTAAGCTTATTTATGATACCCGAGTGGGGTATTGTGTCGAAGGCTTTTGTGAGGTCCAGGTAGGCTGTGTGGACTACCTTGCCCTCATCTATGGCTTTGGTAACAGTTTCAAAGAAATCAACTAGGCTTAAGAGGCATGATCTGCCCTTAACAAAGCCAAATTGGGTAGGGTCCAGTGTCTGGAGGCTCCCAATGTCTTTGTTTATGAGTTCCATGATAATACGCTCCATAGCTTTACAGACCAGACTAGTCAGGCTTATGGGGCGATAGTTTCCAGGGTCCATTGTGGCACCACCTTTGTGGAGTGGGACCACTGTAGCTGTACGCCATTCTTTGGGTACACATCCTGTAGTAAGGCTAAGTTTGAACAGTGACTTAATGTGAGGGTTCAGTTCTTCTTGGAGCTCGTGTAAGACACAGCCTGGGACACCATTAGGTCCCATAGATGCTGTGTTTTTTGCTTTGGAGAGGGCAGCTTTCACCTGTGCATCTGTGATGTCAGGGAAGTTACATTCAGTTGGGATAGGCATTTGCTCCTTTGGGGGGGAAGGGGGGAGAAGTTTGCGCTGAATCTGTCTGCCAGGATGTTGGCTATGTCTGTAGGTTTGGTATATTTTGTACCATTATGCAACAATTCAGAGCATATCTGGGAGTTTCCGCCCATGTTCCTGACATAACTAAAGAAGGCCTTGTGATTATCTTTAGTGTCTAGGGCAATTTTTCTTTCGAAACTGGCCTTTGATTATTTTATGAGGGATCAAAGTTTCTTGCTAATACTGATCAGAGATGCTTTCCCTTTTTGGGATTTTGCTCTGTCATGTAGTAGCTTCCTCCTTCTGTTGTATAGCTTATTTATGGCCGGGGTCCACCAGACCAGTCTCCTGTTTTTGGAGGAGTGAGTTTTGGTTTTATTTGGGATAGCACGATCCATGCATTCCTGCAGGTGCTCATAGAATGCATTTGTAAAGAATTCTGCGGATTGGGCTGTATTATCCTCTGGCCCAGGGGCTTTGAAGGATTCCACCTTAGTCTTGAGAAGTGCAAAGTTGGCTTTTGAGAAATTCTTTACAGTGATTTCCTTGGCTGGGGGTGGGGACGGGATATGGATGTCCAGGGAAATTTGTTTATGGTCTGATCTTACCAATGAGGGGTTTACCTCTGGTGTGGAACCTAGAGTCCCCATGTTGGTGATGACCAGGTCCAATATGTTGTTCTCTCTTGTGGGAGTGGTGACCAGTTGTTCCATTGCATTAGAGTTTATAAATTCAAGGAACCATTGAGTGAGGGTGTTTGGGCTTGAGTAGTTTTCCCAGTCAATGTTTGGGTAGTTGAAGTCACCCAATAACATAGTGTTTGGAGAGACCTTCACATTCTCCAGTGTTCTCAGGAATGCCAAGTGGGGTTCCTGTAATAAGGAGGGTGTTCTGTAGCAGGCTACAAACTGAAAGGCAGTTTTTCCCACTGTTAGTTGCACATGGATGGTTTCCGATGCTTTGTGCAGTGCCACTAACCTGGAGGTGTAGGTATCTTTGATGACTATAGATACTCCACCTCTTTTTGTGCTTCGGTCCAAGTTTTGGGGCCGAAACACATGGTATGAGTTATAACCTGGTAGTGCTGGGGTGCTCTCAGGAGCCTTGAACCAGGTTTCTGTTACTGCACAGGCATCAATTTTCTCCATACTGAGGAGAGCCTCGAGTGCGTGCATCTTGAGGTTTAGATTTCTGGCATTGAGTAGCATTACCTTTAGTTTTTTTATCCTTGGGTTGTCTATGGAGGTGGGTTTGTCCTTTGAGCCTTGCCTAAAAAAGGCACTATGGGGGTGGCAAGAGCCTTGGCCAGAAAGCCTATGGGTGACAGGTGCAAGTCGTCCCTAGCAAAGCAACGTGGCTTGTTGAGCATGTCATCCCAGGCTGACAGACACTGGATCCCCTTTGAATGACACCAATACTTTAGGCAATTGTTGAAACTGATCATTTTGTCTTTATACTGTGGCATCATTCTTGGTGAGGGCAAGATGCTACTCAAGGTCAGGGTCATACCAGCCTGGGCTACATGGTCAGAGAGCTCCTCTATGTCTCTTTTCATGTAGTCCAGGGAGGTAAGTCTCAGGTCATTCACACTAGCATGGACAATGACGGAGTCATACTTGTACTTGCTTTGGAGTGACCTGAGTGCTTGCGTTATGTGGCGGATCCCGGCACCCGACAGGCAGCTTACAGTGACCTTCTCCTTGTTCAGTCTGGTAAGTGGGACGTCAGTGTGCCGGACAATAGAGTCCCCTATAACAAGTGTATTTGGTGTGTTGTTTGGCCTTAAGGGCTGTGGTTGTGAGGCACACTGATTTTGTGAGATATGTGATTCATGGGTATTATTGAGGGGTGGCTGTTGCTTGGATATCTGCTTAGGAGGTCTTTGCTGTTTAGGCAGATTTTTATTTAGAGCCCCCGAGTATGTTTTTGTGTGTTTATGTGTTGGGTATGCAGATGCAATAGGTCTGTGTGAGACTGGATTTGTGGTGTGGGTGGTTACCTTTTCCTCCTGACTGACTGTGCCAGTCTTGGGTTGAGAGAGCTCTGCCTCCAGTTTGGCTGTGTAACTGCATCTCTCACATGTATTAGAGTTTGTTGGAAGGAGGAGAGGGTTGTCTGTGTACATAAGGCAATTGTAACATTGCCTCAAAATTCCCAGATTCACCAGCTGGACTGGAGAGTAGCCTTGAAACTGACCCTTGGACATACCAGATTAGTATAGGGAACTGTTTTTTTATTGATCAGATGATTAGGAAAGGGAACTGATTTTTCACTTGATCAGGAAGGACCAATCAGGAGTCTAATACTTATGAGAAGTCAAGGAGGGTGCAGTGCTTTAGTTAGTTAGTGTTTCCTTATAAGAGCTGAGCAAGTGCAGGGCTTTAGAAAGAGAATAGAGTGATTAGTTTGAGAGTTTGAACAGTTCTAAGGGAAAAAGTGAAGAGCAGACTTTGTGGAGCCTGGAATAGTTTAAACCTGTTTAGGCGACGCTGCCCGACGATGCTCAGTGTGCAAAACCGCACAAAAAGAGAGTTGTAGGGTTTTAAGAGAGAGAGATCAAGGAGTTTAGAATTGACCCAAAATGGCCAATAAAACTACAGCTTCTAGGTAGTAACCACTCCTCCAGGGACAGGCAGGCTGTTCAGTGTTAACCACTCCCACTGGTGAGCATAGAGACTTCCCTTTAGCCCAAGCAAGCACTGGCCTTCTAGAAACTTCCAAACAGTTCAGAACAGCAAATCTGTAACTGAACTTTCTTAACTTTCAGAAAGTGGGAAAAAAGCAAGATTTTGTTTTGTTTATGTTAATAAAGAAAATAAAGAAACACTTATAATTGGCTTAGATATAGAGAAAGCATTTGATTCTCTAAATTGGAACTATTTATTCAAAATCCTCATGCTATTTGAATTTTCTGCATCCTTTGTTCATCTCCTAAAGAATATATATACACAAATAATTTAGCACATGTCAAGTTAGGTCCTTTTACCTCTGAATCTATGCATATAACAGAAGGCACTAAACAAGGATGTCCCATGTCACCGATTCTGTTTGCTCTGGCTATTGAAATATTTGCAGATTCAATTCATAACAATATACAAATCAAAGGAATAGATGTTTATGAATAATACAATTCTAAAGTAATGCTATTTGCCGATGACCTATTACTAACATTATCTAATACAAACGAGACATTAGAAGAATTAGATAATTTACTTGACAAATCTCACATGACTTCAGGACTCCATTTCAATAAATCAAAATCAACATTTTTATTTTTAAATAAAAAGAACTGCAGACTAAGGGGGATCACATCATAGGGAAACAATAATCTACCTTAAAATATCTAGGAATTGAGTTATGCAAGGATAATAATGAATTGGTCTCAAAAAGCTACAATATCATCAATACAATTAAAATCTCTGTGGAAAAATGGAGCAAGGTAATATTAATATTTGAAGATAGACTACAGTTAATAAAAATGGTTTTACTGCCCAAGGTCCTATATATAGCCTTGGCAATACAACTGTTACCAGAAAGGAATATACTTAAAGAAATAAATTCATGCCTAATAAAATTGTTATGGTTTCCCAAAAGAAACAGAATAGCGTTAATATATCATATCAGACCATGGAAACAGGGAGGATAGAAACATATATAAAAGCATCAATATCTAAAGCAATCTCAGATTGAATAAGTCCAAATTACTCTGCAAATTGGAAAGAATTACTAACTGTAATATCAATAAATGAATTTGATTTACAAAAAAATTTCAAATAACAGATAAAAACAATTTGCCATGGCACATATATATTAATATGCAATATAACATAGCTAAACCCACTAAAACTTGTATGATAATTATTACATTGACTTATTTAGGAAAATTATTAATGCAAATATAGATTTAAAAATATGGTTTGATCTTTTAACACCATTTATAGACACAAAGAACTTTACACATAAAATATACAGAGAAATTATTAATTCGTGGGAAAAGAAAGGAATTGTTTGTTGGCTCTAATGTATAAAAAAACTAAAAGTTTTAGATATGTAATTATTAAAAGCAACATACAAAATTCTACAACAGGACTTGCTAACTTTACGGAGTATTCCATCATATTTGCAAGATTTAAGTAAAATAATTAACAATTCTTCATTTAAAGAAAAACCAAATTTACAAAATACATATATGAAATCATATATAATGACTTTAACATGGGAAAGAGTATTTCAAAATTTTACAAAATATTGATAAACTATAAAACAAGACACAAAACCTCATACTGGAAATATATAACAAAAGGACACTCAATACACTTAACTGAAGATATTAAAACAAATATCTTATTAGCGATAAAATATACATCCTTTACCCAATACTGGAAAGTCTTTAATTGGAAATGCTTGTACAGAGGATTCTTAACCCCAGACAGAATCAGTAAAATTAATTCTTCCATAAAAGGAATATGTTGGAGATGTGAGCAACTACACATAGAGGGATAAAGCCTTGACTGTAGCCCAGGAGACACATATTTGACCAGCAGCTTCTAGGGTGCTTGATAGTGCAGTTGCACTGGATAGATTTGCCCAACTTAGGGGTGAGGGGAAAGTGGTTCTTGCTCATGTCATGCCACTGCCCCAATGACAGGGTCTTACTTGGAGATCGGAGGCCCATATTGAAGACAGTAGCTTTTGGAGGGGAGGAGACATGTGAACAGGCCTCAATTCCAGTGATGGTAGCCATCACTGGCAAGTATGAGGAAGCATACTTACACTTAAAGATGGGTATAGATGGCCTTCGCCATGGCATAAGTGCTTATGTCACCACCAGGGCAAAGTTAGGTGAAAAATGAAAATATTTCACAGCTTCAAAAATATCAGTAAGAGCACACAGCACCCCCATGATCACCTGAATGACAGCTTCCAAATGTGGGAAGGTGTAACATCTGATTGAGGGATAGTAGGCATGGGAATGCTCATCAGGCATGGTAGCAAAAATCATGTAAAAACAAATCCAGTAAAATATCTGTAAGTAAATAAAATAAAATAAAATTATTGCTGATGAACAGTGGCAAAAGTATAAGCAGTGTTTAAACCCACAACAGGGGTTTCCATCAGAAAGGGGTCTGCATCAGGGTTCAGCTCTGAGTCCACTCCTATTCACACTGGTGATGGACTACATTAGCAAACAGGTCAAGGGGGACAGACCACAAATATGCTATATGCAGATGATGTGGCATTCTAAGCAGACTCTGAACAAGAACTTGAGCAAATTATAGGAGAATTAAATGCAAAACTGAAGGTACACATGTTGAAATTCAGTACAAATAAGATAGCTGGAGTTGTAATGGTGAAAAAACTTTGGAAATCAAAAGAAGCTAAAAACCGAGACAGAAGTGAAAATAAAATGGGTTAACAGCTTTAAGTGCATGGGACAGGTGGTGAAAGCAAAAGTGAAGTCTGAATGTAGAGGTCAAAGCTAGAATCAGAGGGATTAAAGTCAGCTGTCATGTTCCTTATGTTATTGACCTACTCAATTTTTGTGAAGAATGCCAAAGAAGTAAGGTGTACAAAATAGTGGTATGCCCAGTTCTACTGTATGGTACAGAAACCTGAACATGAAGGCAGAGCAGTTGAGGAAGCTAGAGGTGATGGAGTTGAGGTGCCTGAGATGGGTGGTAGATGCACGCAGTGGGACAGATGAAGAAATGTGTACAGAGCAGAAACCCAAATAGCTCCAATTGCAAAGAAGGTCCAAGAGAAGAGATTACAGTGGCTCAGACACAATTCCAAGAAATCAAAAAACAATCTCTTGAAGATGATTTGAACAAACAGGAAGAAGGCAAGAGGAAACTAGGGCAGCCATTAAAGAGATGGATGGACTGAGTGAGAGAAGATATGTGACAGTTAGACATGATTGTCAAAGAAGGAAGGAGAGGGACATTGAATCCAGACAGGAGGCAACACTTGATGTGATACCCTGACCCCATTTAGTAAATAGAAAAAAGGGGGTTGATGATGATGATGATGATGATTATGATGATATTGCAAATGAACAAAGTAAAAGATAGCATAAAATTCAAGTCCAGTCAGGTATAAGAGTTAACTAATTATTAAACTGCTATGGCTACAAAAGCCTGAAAAAACTGCAAAGAAGAGTACTAACCAGGAAGCTGTAGTGCTGTGTGACTTTCTGATCTCTGTCAGCATTTAATTTTTCCCACCCATCTACCTGCTGTACTCATGTTGTGCTTTTAAACTTGGTGGATTTTGAGTTGCCTGCCTCTAATATAAATCTGACTTTGGACACTCCTCCAAGGCTCATTTCATTAGCTCATTCTACTGAGCACTGAAAGATCAACTGGGAAGCCCCTACCCAACAGTCTATTAAACTTGAATTATCTTCTGTTTCCTACCTTTATTACCTTTCTTACTTTAAAAAAATGCAGTTTATTCATATTCAGCTGCTTTTATTGTATTTGTGCTTATGTGCGTATTCCTACTTTATTTAGTTTTTGTTGCACATTCTTAAAGTCTTAAAGTCTTTGGCTGCATTTAATGTGCTATGTTTATTACTGCTTGTTAATAGTCTGATTGCATTGTAACTGATATTCTAAGCCTGTTAGTTCTGATTTAACTACTTAGGGTCCAAACTAGTTATCTTACATTAGAAAGGTCCGTGGTCTACACTCTTGTGGAGGGAGAGGTAGCTTATATCCTTCTGAGTTGGTAGTTGCTGGTTGAAGGCTTATTGTGTCTATAATTCTAAAAGTATCTTTGTTCTGGTTTAAGCACTTGAACTTCATATCAGCTATTTTACATTAAGAGGGTTTGTCCTCAACACTCTTGTGGGAGGAATGAGTAGCCTCCACCCTTCTGAGCTGGGCATTACTTGTGAAGGATTATTATGTCTATTATTCTAAGTGTACTTGTTCTGGTTTAAGCACTTGTGCTTAAAACCACTTATTTTACTATGAAGGTTTGCTGCCTACACCCTTGTGGCAGGAGATGATAGCCTATGCCCTTCTGAGCTGGGAATTGCTGGTGTTATGTTTTATTATGTCATTATTTGGTTGGCTAGAGGACTATCTTTGAAATTTGAATATCTCTGCCTGAGGCATTTGGCAATGTTTGGCAACCCTTCAACTTGAGAAGAAGAGTGCTGCTAGTTTGTGCTAAACTCTATAAAATCTAAGATGCATATTACTATATACACTTTTCATGACTTGTTTTTTGCTCATTAACTGAGTGTTTCTTTGGTGAATATCTACACTTTTAACCATTTTTAAAGTCTTTTGTTAAAACTGCCTTGATTCCACTTTAGTGAGAGTAGAGAGGATCTGAGTCATTTTCTGGCCCGGCATTGTGTAAAGGAAAGAAAAGTGTGCTGTTTTTGATTGGCCATAGAGCCTTATTTGTGTTTTTTATCAAATCTCTGCTGTTATTTAAGTGTCACAATTACACAACGATCAGCTCATAACCTAATAGCTCAATTTTTTTTATTTACTACAGCATCTTCTTTGCACGTAGCTGAGCATTGTTCATCACGTTCCTTGTGTTATTGACCTACTCAGTTTTTAAATTTCCCTCACTCCTCAGCAGACAGGGATATGCACTTCCCAAATATCTATGTGGCCAATCTGGTTAAGATGGGTATTCTGGGGCATTGTAGCAATTGTCTCACATACACTGTCAACCCACTTATTCTAAATAAAACAGATAAAGTATGAGAGAGGTGTAAATACACTTCATTGCTAGAGACAACCCCCCCATACAACCAAAACTAATTATTTAGAGGTTGTCAGTGACATTTGTACCATGCCTAATGCACAGGGCAAAGACCCTAGAAATAAAACTACTTATGCTGAGGCACTTACAGGTAAACTTCATAAAACATTAAGACCTCCTGCACAGCATAGTCAAGAAAAGGGTCCTCAACCATCACATAAACCATTAAAATACCACCCACAGCTACACATATTAACACTGTATCCAATGTCCCTTTTGCTAAGCCCTTAAGGCAAACCAGGACATAACCAAATTTCCTGGTCTTTGATGATTCAGTAGTGAGGTACACAAATGTCCCTCTCACCAGACTTAGTAAGGAGAGAATTACAGTTAGCTGTCTTTTCAGAGCTAGGATCTGTCACGTCACACAGGAGCTCGGGTCATTGAACCACAGGTACCAGTATGTCTCTGTCATAGTCCATGTGGGTGTTAATGGCGTGAAATGTACCTCTCTTGACTACATGAAGCGAGACATGATCAAGCTCACTGATTATGTGCCTCAGGTAGATATGAGCCTAGCAATGAGCAGCGTACTACCTTCTCCAAGGATGATGTCACATTACCAGCAGAAAATGATTGATGTTAACAAGCGGCTTAGCTTCTGGAATCAATCCAAGTCATTACAATATTCGACTGCCTGGGAAGACATGGTTGACAGACCACACTGCTTTGTCAGGTATGGTCTGTACTTATCCCTTTAAGGCTTTTGGATATTGGCAAAGACCTTTTTCTCCCCATAGTGCCTTTTTTTAGGCAATGCAAAATGGATAAATGTCCCAACTTAACTGAACCTACAAAGGAATATCTAAAGTTGATACTGCTCAATGCTCAAAGTCTTAACAAGAAACTCCAGTCCCTGCAGCCTTCCTCTCCTTGGATAGTGTAGGCATCTGTGTAGTGATGGATACATGGTTTAATGTCCTGGAGCATCAGCAGGGGAAGGTTATAATGTCCTTCACACCTTTAGACCAGCTACTGCATGAAAGGGAGCTAAAGGTGGAGGAGTCTCAGTCTGTATTAAAAACAACCTCACATTCAGACTAGTTACAATGTATGACCCACTGGAACTCATACATGTGCAACTCACCATAAACAGGGTCTCATACCATATCCTTGAAACATATTGTTCCCTCTCCATGTCCCAGGAAACCCACACTACCAATCTCAATGTACTAGAGTCCCTCATTGTTCAACACAATATGATCTTCATGGGGGATCTCAGCTACCCCTGTATAGATTGGGAAGCCTATTCCACTTCTAATGTGCAAGCCCAGTGATTCCTAATCTTAGTTAATACCAACATCCTGGAACAGCTGGTCCATTCTCCTACCAGAGATAGAAACATCCCTGACCTTGTACTGATGAGCATGGGGAGTCATATTCCTCATCCAGTCTAATGTCCTCAGTCTTCAGATCTGACCACGAGGCAGTATTGCTTGAAATAAAAATTAAATCTGAGGACCCCGCAAAACAAAAAACCTTTAGGAACCATTCCAAAGCTTACCTCTCTATACTAAGGGACACCTTGGCTAAATTCCAAGCACCTCAAAAACCAGTAAACACCATAGCATATGCTGGGCTATTTACAAAATCATTTTTCAGCCATATTGATAGCTGTACACAGTGAGCTGCACCCACTCATATTAACAATAAGACAAACTGAAAAGGCAAGCCACCCTGGTGGAATACCAATATCAGTTATACAACAAAAGAAAAAAATCTTGGCCAAGAATAGGAAGAACAAAGCCAAAACACTAAAATTTTCCTGACCAAAATAAACAGGCAGCTAAGAGGGTTAATCAATACTTCAAAGGCTAAGTTTGAAGAAAAATAGCTTCTCAGGTAAAGGACAATCACAAAACTTCCTACAGCTATTTCTGTAGCCTCAAGCGAAATCCCCCACATTGCCCAGAACTAATTGTAAATGGCATCACCCATACTGAACCAAGCCCGCTAATTGCAAAACTTTGTTAATACCAACATCCTGGAACAGTTAGTCCATTCTCCTACCAGGAATACAGTTTTAGAGTTTTTACCAAGATTATATATTCCCCATTCCAAAGGAAGTATGGGCCTTCTTAAAAGTGATTACATGTATAGATCTACAATTGTGGGACTGCGTACATATCTGCTGACCTCACAAGATCCAAACATAGTGAGAGTTTTGAAACATGAGGAGAATAAATCTAAGATGACTTCCCTTCTTAGTCTAGCAGAAGCATATTGGTGTTAAGCGAGAATGGAAATCAAACCAGAAGTAGATAAAAATCAGGCAGCAACTGAATGTACCAAAAAAAAAAAAAAAACAAAAGAAAGAATATAAGGTGAAGGATCTGATGAGAAGGCAAGAAATATGGAAAATACATAAATATTGTTGCAAGTATAGAAAACTCCTGGAAGAACCTCATGGTAATCAAGATTGAACAATGGAATGGTTAAAGAGAGGCAAATTCAAACCAAAAGATGAAAGGTTAATATTGATGGCCCAAGATAGTGGGCTAAATACAGGTTGTAAAAAGTCCATTGAACATGTAGGTAAAACAGACAAATGTAGGTTTTGTTAAACAGAATTGTAAACAGTTGCACACCTTTTTGCTGGTTGTGATATACTAATGGCAGAAGGACTGTACACTGAAAGACGTAATAATGTGGCAAGACTGCTGCACTTAGGATTGTGCAAACATTATAATTTTGAAGTAGCTAAAAAACACTGGAAACATGAGCCACAAAGCATCATAGAAAATGATAAAGTCTACATCACATGGGAACACCCACTACCAACAGTTCAAAAGATGCAAGAAAACTAGATATAGTGGTCCATGAAAATTAGACAAAAGTAGCTTTGATCATTGAAATCGCTACACTCAGTTACTACAGTGTCTTGTGTACAGAGAGAAACAAAGTGATAAAATATCAAGATTTGCAGACAGAAATGAGAGCAATGTGAAAGAAAGATACCTAGACAGTTCCAATAGTAGTAGGAGCAATGGGGTCTCATAAAAAAAGAATCTACAATCGTATTTAGATATGTTACCAATACATGCAACTGCATATGAATTGCAGGAGTCATTACTGGGCACATTGCTGGTGCTGCACTTCTGACTGACATCAAAGATTGAAACAATACTAATTTTATGAACTTCAATCATACTTTGACTTAGGAATGGGGTCCATTTCCATCATGGTATTAGAAACCCAAAAGATTTGGAGAAATTAAAAAAAAAAAACAATGGCCATTGCCAACCTTTTGGCTGACAGGCTCAGCTCAAATTCCACCCCCATTCCCTCCTGATAGTCCAAATGAAGTTTCACATATGACAATCGATCCAAGCATTACTAGGGAACAGGTCTTCAATATACTTTCCAAGGCCAAAAACATTGCATTAATGGGTCCTGAAAACATCCTGGGATTGGATGGTGCAATGGTGCAGTGGGCAGTGCTGCTGCCTCAAAGCAAGAGGCTGCCTCAAAGCAAGAGGCTCCCCAGTTTGATTCTCAGTTAGGGTGCCTTCTGTGTGGAGTCGGCATGTCCTACCTGCATTTGTGTGGGTTTCTTCTGGGTGCTCCGGTTTCCTTCCACATTACAAAGGCATGCATGTCTTCCTGGGCTTTCACTGAAAATTGGCTCATTCCAAGTTGGGCTTTCCTGGTAAACAAATGTTAAATAAAATAAATAACCTCTCTGGTCCACTTGAATTCCTTTTCAACTGGAGCCTGCAGAAAGGTTTTGTGTCCGAGGAATGGAAGATGGCTGCAGTCATTCCCCCTGCATAAAGGAGGTCCAACTGCCGATCCAGGTAACTACAGGCCCATAAATTTGACCAGCCTAATATGCAAGGCCATGGAAAGAATCATCATAGACATGATAAATGAGGACATAGATAACCTGCAAATGTTGGACTAATCAGAGTTCAGCTTTGTTAAGGGAAAGTCATGCCTACTAAATCTGGTGGACTTCTTTGAGTGGGTCACCAAAGCAATGAACACAAACGCAAGACTGTCCACACAGCTTACCTTGACCTGGCAAGGCTTTTGATACAATACCCCAATTAGGCATTATAGACAAGTTCACATTGGAAGCAGCAGACAGACTTAGTTTGGAGTCCTACTACACTGTGCATGATACAAAAGCCTGCTATTTGCCTATGTTTCTTTTGCTGGAAGTAGCTAACAGCTATTGATGGCATGAAACAAGCTCTGACAGACAGATAAATGAGACTCAGTCAGAAAAACATAGAAGTAGCACTGTTACAGAAGGTGTGTTAGATGGCAGTGCTTCACAGTCCTGCCATTCTGTCTTAAGGGCACCAGAAAACACCACCACTTCCTTATGTCTAGCATGACTTATATAATTCTGGGAAGAAGGAACAAAGGCAAGAAAACAAGGTCACATTACCAAGGAACACCCCATCATCACCCATTTTGAAGGAAATACATTAAAATTGTAAAAGAAGCACTTAGACTGATTTTGAGGCATTAAAATAGCTCAAAAAACAAAGATACAATTAAAAACATGTTTCTTTGAGATATAAGGTGGAGTTTTGTCACAGCAATTGTTGGATTTCCACCTCAAGTGTTGGGTTTAAAATCTATCAGTCTCACTTACTCTGTGACTCAGCAAGTTACTTTATAATGTGCTCACCACAGCAAAAAGAAACTGGTAATGAAACATATATTCCAAAAGAACCATCTTACCAAACTGCAAAAAATGAATAGATAAATACAAAACAATTAACTAAAGTAACATGCCTGCAGTGCAGGCTTTGGAGGACAAGAATTATCCTTAGAATAAATAAAGATTTTATAGACTTATCTAGGGATGAGCATCAAAGTGACAACATGCTAATCTGTACTATACTTCTGATCATCCCATGAGAATAGACAAATAACAGACAACATTCACCAGAAAAAGGCAGAAAAGGGATATCACCAAAAATTATATGAATGCAAAGCTGGAGACTAATTAGAAACAGGATCATGGCTTAGCATGAACAAATGAGAAGACAATCTCCTGAAGCAAGAATTAAGGAAAATGATGTTGGTCATGCTGCCAAACTTTATGGAAAAGCAGTTCCATACAAACCACAAAAATGCAGCAAGAAAAATAAAAAAATATAAATCGTTGTGAGCATGCACATGGAACACATGGAATTTTCAATTATGAGAGCATGCAATAATGCTGTTCTGTTGCTGACACTCTACTGACAGTTAGGGATCTAATTATAAATGTGGTGGAGATCCTAAATGTGAAACACTTCAATGTTGTTTAATAGAAAACAGAGGATGTGGTGAGTTGTTCCATCCATTACCTGCCACGTGTAACCTCTGCAGAAGTTGAAGAAGGTGAAGTAACTCAATATTCTTTCAAAATTCAGTAGTTTTTATTTATTTATTTTTTTTTAAGAAAGAACAACAAAATAAGAAAATATACTGAAGATTATGAGCCAGAAAAGAGTTTTTCTGTAGAGTAAAGGAGATGAAGGATAACTCTCTACTAAACTATATAGGAAAGACTGCCATACATTTTCCATTCTGCACAGAACTAGCATGTATCCCCCGCATGTTTTGAATAATGTGCTTAATGGGCAGTTTTTACGTACATCTTGGCTAGATGTCGATGAAAGTGATTTCTCAAGGGACATTTCAAACTTAGCTTCAATAAGCTACTGGCTGGCCAGTGTCTAGTTGCCCAGCCTGAGTTACCTAGGATAGCTCTGTTGAGTGAAAGCCAGACATAAAACCAACCAACCTGTGAAGCATGAACTGAGAATTTCTACGCTTAATGCAGGTTCACTGACAGGACGCAGCTTGGAAGTGGATGACATGATGATACGGAGGAGACTGGACATCCTATGTATCCAAGAGACAAGATGGAAGGGCAGTGCAGCAAAGTCATTTGGCTTGGGATCCACACTCTACTACTCAGGTGGGGGACAAGCTGGAAATGTTGTAGGAATTGTGGTGAGAGAGAGGCTTCAGAAGGCAGTGAGGGGTATCATCAGAATTAATATCAGACACATGGCAATCAGACTCCAGTGTAACGATAGGGCAGTATTCATAACCTCAGCCTATGCCTTACAACAGGGTTGTGATAGTGAGGAAAAGAGTGCATTCAGACAGCAGTTGCAGGACCTACTAGATAAAGCAGGACAACATGAATTGGTGTTGATAATGGATGACTTGAATGCACATATTGGGACCGACAGAACTGGATATGAGGACTGCCTGGGCCCATATGGGTGGGGTAACAGGAATAAAGAAGGAAAAGCCATTCTAGACTTCTGTCTGGCAAATGGCTTGATAGTAGTCAACACATGGTTCAGAAAGCGAGACACTCACAAGATCACATACAAGACCACAAAAAAAACAAAATGGTGTTCACTGTTTGTGTCTTCCCCTTGGCCTTTTTAATTCTGTTTAAATTCTGCTTATAATGTATGATTATTCAATTAATTAATTAAGAAAATTTGTATAAAATGATGCATGTGTTTTGGAAAGGCTTATTCCTTTGAAGGCTGTGGAAGCCGAGGTACCAGAATAAACCTGTGTGCATCTTGTTCCTGCTCTCTTGGTGGTTTTTTGTGAATTATTTGGAACTTTCTGAGTTGTGCTGATCACATACAAGACCAGCCAACATGCAACTCAGGTAGACTTCCTCCTAGCAAGGAAAAGGCACCGGGGTAGAATCCATGATTGCAAAGTCATCCCCAGTGAAACAGTTGTCCCACAGCATAAACCATTAGTTGCCAGAATCAGCTGTAAGCAGTGGTCAGAGAAGGATCTAAGGTCAACAGAGACAAGAGTCAAGAGAGAAAGTACAGCAGTTCAAGGAATTACTCAGGGCTCTAGCACCCCAAGAAGAGGAAGAAATAGGTGGAGTTGAAGAAGAGTGGCAGCGCCTAAAAACAGCATATGTTAGGACTAGAGAAATGATATGTGGCCGAGCCAGGTATGGAAATAAAGTACATAAGGAATGCTGGTGGTGCAATACAGAAGTCCAGGAAGTCATCAAAAGAAAGAAGGAGTGCAGGAAGAAATGGGAGATAGAAAAGACTGACCAGGCTAGGAAGGACTACTGGTTGGCTAACAAAAAAACTAAGAAATAAGTTACAATAGTAAAGAAGAGGGCATCAGAGGCACTCTACCAACTTCTGGAAAGTGACTCAGTAAGGGGCACAAAGAAACTATATCAGGTTGCAAGACAAAGACAGAAAGATAAAGAAGATAGTCAGACACTCTTCATAAGAGATGCCAGCAACAACCTGCTCACCAGCCCACAGGACACCAAAGGCAGATGGAAGGAATATTTCCAGCAGCGTCTGAATCAAGAAAACCCCACAGAAGATGTACTGCCCCAGAAACAGCCTACAATGAGAGAAGAGGAGCCCACCTTAGAAGAAGTAAGAACAGCACTAAGGAAGATGAAGTCAGGAAAAGCAGCAGGCTCAGATGAAGTCACAGCAGATATGATAAAGATGCTTGGTGAGATAGGGGAGAAATGGCTCCTAAGGGTACTAATAGCAGTGTGGAGAGAAAGGCATATCCCAGATGACTAAAGAATAAGCATACTTGTGCCAGTGTACAAGATTAAAGGGGACATCCACAACTGTGGGCAGTACAGAGGGATCAAACTCCTACCACATTGCATGAAAGTTCTGGAGGGGGTGATTGATAAACGGATATGCAGAGAAGTAGAATGTAAGATGGGAGATGAGCAGTTTGAATTCAGATCAAGATGAAGCACAAATGACCCGATGTTTGCATTGAGACAGATACTTGTGAAGAAGCTAGAGGTAAAGAGAAAGTCCAAATGGGCATTCCTAGACTTGGAGAAAGCATATGACAAGGCCCCAAGAAAGGTAATATGGGCAGTACTGTAGTGGCTTGAAGTCATGGAAAGATTGGTAGAATTAGTGCAGGCTATGTACAAGCACCCAGTGACTCAAGTATGAACAGTGTTCGGCCTCACAGAGGGGTTCCCAATGGGAGCGGATGTACATCAGGGTTCAGTTTTGAGCCTACTGCTGTTCATACTGGTGATGGACTACATTAGCAAACACAATGGAGAGAACCGATGGACAAAGCTGCTGTATGAAGACGATGTGGCAGTACAGGCAGACTCTGAGCAGAACCATTCAGTAAAAACTTGATTTTTAGATGTATATGCCTTTAATATATTTTTGTATTAACGTTACTAATGAGATGCTTTCTGTGACTGGTTTGTTTGAAAACAGATCACTATATATGGTATGTGACTATGACGTGTTGTCTGATGAAGCGACTAGTTTGTGAAAGTGCTTACATTCTATCAATAAATAATCATTCGTTTTTATCTTGACGAGCATTTTTTGTGGAATTATAGCCGTGTTTCAGTGCTGGTTTTAATTTTTGTTTTATGAAGTTGTATTTTCCAGCACTGTTCATCAGTATGGAGATTGTTCTTTGCTGTTCCTTAGAAACTAATTATTTTATGTTTAACAAACAATATTTTAAACACATTCAAGGAATAGCTATGGGAGCCAGTGTGGCACCATCTTTTGCGAATCTAGTTATGGCATGGTGGGAACTAGAAATGTTAGTCAAATTTCCTTACTATGATCAAATTATATTTTATAAACATTGTATAGATGGCCTTTACTTTATAGTAGACATAGAACTGTAAAAGCTGGACGTTTTTGTCAGGGAGTTAAATTTAACTTCAGAATTTTTAAAGTTTAAGATTAGTATGTTTGGAAGGCATATTCATTTTTTTTTGGGTCTTGACTTGGAATGGAATTTGGTAAACAAGGAAATTAGTAGTAAAATATATAGAGAATAAACTTTTTCTAATAATTATTTACATTTTAGGAGTGGTGACCCTAATTATATGAAACAAAATATACCAAGGGGGCAATTCATACATGCCTTTAGGATGACTACAAATGATAATGACTTCCTAAAAGAAGTTTTAACAGTTATAGAAATGTTTAAGGACAGAGGCTATAATAAAAATATATTATATACAGTAGCCTTAGAAGTGTACAGCAAAATGGAAACATTATTTAAGCCTATAATAAAAGGAGGATACCCAAACAAGGGGAATGTGAATGAAGATAAGATTTTAAAACCTGTCGTGAAGGTGGATATGTCAGTAGAGTCAGAAGTTGTAAAAATATAGTAAAAAACAATTGGAGAATATCTCAAGGTAACCAAGAGTTGTGGAGTATATTAGGTCAACATCCAAATTTTGTGTATTACAAAACAAAGAATTTTAAAAGTATGTTAGAAAAGGATAGAATAATGGTTACATCTCTACCCATTACTAAGAGGATGGGTATGTATTATTGTGGTTCCTGTAGAGTGTGCAGATTTTATATATATATATATATATATATATATTTCTACATATATTTATTTGGATAGTGTGAAGTTTACTATATATTTAAAAGGAAGATACATCTGTAAAACAATATGGTTTTTTGTACATTGCCCTTTGCTTGAGGTGTTCTAGTTTTTATGTAGGGATGACTACCCTTAGCCTGGAAAACCATATAAAGGACACCTTAATAGTATAGAGTTAGGGACAACAGTAATGCTTTATATAACATTTTATAGTTTTCCCTGATTATAAAAAAATTGCTACATCATTTGAAAGGGGGAATTTTATAGGAAAAATAACAACTGTTGAAGCTAAGTGGCAAATGAGATTGTATTCAAATAAAGCTCCTGGATTAAATTAAAATGTAAATATTCAATGTTTTTTAAAAGAAAGAAGGTCAAAAGTTTAAATGATTATTAGTATTGGTTTTATATAGTCGTATTGCTTTAAAAATGTTTTATAGTTAATTGATTAATTATATGTTAGTATATAAGAAAGTAATTGATGGTTCTTAAGTGTTGTGTTCTGAAGAAGTCTATTGACGAAAGCGTAATAAAACTTTTTGACACTAAAAGAAGTGGTTAGCGGTCATTTTTGAGTCTCCAGCAGTCGCTGTGGTTTTCTGCTTGAGCCAGAAAAGATGCAAAGATACCAAGAAGTTATCCTACATCTGTCTTACAAAGTAAAAATATCAGATATTTCTATGAAGTAACTTGAAGAAAGAACATAAGAGTCTCAATGTACAGTAACCATGCAATAACAGAACTGAACTAAAAGCAGAACCACTGAGGTATTTAATACCACCAATATATGTAATTTGTTCATATTTGGTATTTACTACACTCATCTTTTTTTTTCTTTTCAAACAAAAGTGTTGTGTCACAGAAGATATTAAATTTACAGTACAACCATTAAGAGATGATTCGTTTATAGCCTATTGAAGTTTATGCTACCTTTTAACTTATGAAAGTTCACCAAAATGAGCTACATTGAGCAGGAATTTCATGTAATAATTTCCAAGGCTGATGACATCCTATAAACATCAAAGGCTGCTGTTAACTAACCAAAAAAAAAAAATGGGGAGGGAATATCTTATGTTGGTGGAGTAGTGTACCTAAAGTAGGTTTGACCATGCGGGTACAGCAGTGGGCTTCATCCACCAAAGAAGGATCATCATCCCATCATAACATCATTCAGAATACATGACTATGATGTGGAAAATAAGTTTCAATTCAGTGAAAAAAAATGTAAAGATATTAATAATAGCTAGGTTCTTGTGATAGTAGAACATCCTAATTGAAGTGTGTATTTTATCACTTAGGTGCAGATTTCTTTGTAACAGCTTCATAATAACTGACAGACGTTGTAGCCTTCACTGTATAAATATAGCAGATAGTGTGCAACCTAATGGCAGATGTACAAATGTAAGCAACAAATAATTTAAATATAATTATTGAGATATGAGCTATAGAAAATGGGTAATAAATAGGAATGCTACTGCATTTGTGAATAGTGTTTTGGGAAAACCTCTACAGTCTATGATTCAGAATCATGATTTTTATAGACAAGGTAAAAATTACATATATGGTACAATTCAAACATCTCCAAAATATTTTTAATCACCTAAAATTTACTGTGCACATTTTCTGTCTATGTACTGTACCTTGTTGATGTCTATGTATTCTCCATATTTGCTGTGTTTGCCTTAAAGACAATGTATTCTGCATTTTATTCTTTTGTAGCCTAGGTCATAGCTAAAAAGGGACTGCAGACCAGTTCACTTACCTAGTTATCAAAATGAAATAAAATGAATAAAAGTAGTGGTGAGACTGAAAGGACAGAAAGTGGCCATATGCAATTCATGCCTTATAAAGTATCAGGACTGTTGCCATGGACGTTATTGTATACCAAGATAGTACATAGCAGAGAGCACAAACAAAAGTGTTATCTAGCATGAGTAATAGTACCTGTACTAGCCATATAATGCTGTAATGCATTTTATGGTCTTAAATGCATGCAGTGGTATACCAAGTCAAAAGCAGCTACCAGCCAGAAGAAGCCACTGTAATAGCTATACTTTGTAGCTAACAAAAGCCATCAGTGGTGCAGTCATAGAAGGCAAACTACAGACCCATCATCCAGTGAACACAGAGCCCCCCTACACACACACACACACACACACACACACACACACACACACACACACACACACACACACACACACGCACACACACATTCAGAGATACCATTATATTATACTATATAGTTCCACTAATATATGCAGACATTACTTAAGCATATAACAGTAGTAGTTACACATTCCTTTATAAATATACACACATTTACACACACTTACACACACACACACACACACACACACACACACACACACACACACACACAGAAAACACAGTGCAAAGTCAGGACATTATTTAGCCTAACATCCTTCATCACTGGAGTTGCTGCCTGAACACAGCAGCAACATCAGAACATGAAAATGAACCACCAGTATGAAAATGTTGCTAACCACTGGTACTCCCATCCCAAAGCATCAGTGTTAGTCATGATGCATAACCACTGGTACTCTCATCCTAAAGTATCACCATTACTTGGGAAGCAGTAAGCAATAATGAGATGCAAATAAGGACTGGTACACAGGTAAGGGATATGAGG
>NC_056744.1:284016828-284079328 GCF_019279795.1 Protopterus annectens
TGATTATGTGAAGCAATGTGTAATATTTTAAAGGAGAACAACGGGATTCGGTGCATAAATGCTCAACATTTTTTATCTGTTCGTTCCCATTTTCCGGTGTAATGAACGGGAAGTAGTTACGCAGCATTTTTAAAATATTTAATCAACACTTTTCTAGGCATAGTTGAGATCCTTACCGTACTGCATTAGTTTCATTTGTGTACACCAAGTATCATGCTGCTATAAAGCTTGCTGTAGGCTCCGGATTTCTGACATCAGGACTGTAGTAAACTAGATGTAATTTTTGGTAGATTAACTTTACATAACCAAGCTTTGTCCGTTGTACATTATGCTATTGAAGTACAATGCAGGATAAGCTTTATCAAGTCCCACCCAAATCACATCCCCAAATTTCATGACAGCGCGAGAAAGTTTTACAAATAAATTAACAGCAACAGTCCCTCCCATAGCATACAACATACCAGTCTAAATGAGTCCTCAGGTGAATGATTCATAAAATCACTAGTCCCACCTCTACTTCATTTTCAGTTCGAGTCTTTCCAGTTTGAAGTGCCAACCATGGCACATTAAAGCATGCTGCTGTTGTTTTCCTACATGCATTCTTTTTGCTGCAGTCAAGTAAATGGCTTTTTCTTTCACTTAGTTGGTATTCAGGATTGCATAATGACAATGACAGTTGTTATTCTTAAACATTGAATCTGACACATCCATATGAAGAGCCAGCAGACTGTGACGAGCTGTGAAAATTATTTATTATAAAAAGTGCATAGGCAAACAAACCAGTTTCGACTTAACAAATTTTGACAGCCTTCCTCATTGTTTAATTTAGACAATAAAGTTCCACGCTTAAATACCTGATGGTTGTACCAATAAGCCATGTCATTGGTTAGTCAGTTATAAATATTCATTTAATCCAGGTGAGAACAAAGCACCTAATTTTATAATCTATTTCTTTTCTTTGGAGTCCAAAAGACTATGCCAACCTCCTTTATTTGTCCTATTTCCTAATATTTTACCAATAATAGTAAATCTAAAGATAGCATTGGGATGATTAATGGTATGTTTGTATAAAGCACTCGTGGGTTTCCTATTCCTTATACCACTTAGGTGTTCTGAAATGCGTACACGCAGAGGTCTGGATGCCTGTCCCATGTAAAAAGCATGGCATGTTCAGGCTGCTAAATATATGAGCCAATCTGACCCACAATTGGCAAAAAAAGTTATATCATAAACCTGTCCAGTATTAATACTTGTAAATTCCTTTGTTTTGCTGACTGACTTACAATGTGTGCAATGCCCACATGGCACAAATCCAGTCAATAGATCCCCAATCATGGTCCTCTGGGCCCCATCCCTATTTGGCTGGTGACTGTGTTTGTAATGGCTCAAATGGGAACTCATATTCCTACCTCTCCTAAAGGAGAACTGACATCTCTCTTTTAATATAGATGCTAAAAAATCATCTGCCCTCAAGATGTTCCAGTGTCTCTGAACTATATTTAATAAGATGTCTGTATTACAGCCATAAGTAGTCAAGAGCCAAAGATTGGGACTCTTATTAGTTGGTTTAGCTTTATACATAAGCGTATCCTGTCTATCCATTTTTGATACCCAGTTGCTTACACTTAAGACATGGCCCATAGGACATCCTCTATTGCGGAATCTGATGGTGAGGTCATCCCTATAATGTATAAAGTCCTCGGGCTTGGAGCATATCCTCTTCATCCGTAGATATTGAGACCTAGGTATATTCTTGCATATGTGTGGAGGGTGAAAGCTGGAAGCATGAAGAAGGGAGTTGTACTGAGGATATTTCCTATATACTTGGGTAGCTAAGGTGTGGTCAGCATTCCTACTAACCAGCACATCCAAAAAAGTGATGTGCTGTGAGTGAAAAGTGGTTGTAAACTCCAAACCCCATTTATTTTCATTCAGGTAGTTAACAAACTCCCTCAGATACAACTCATCACTTCTCCATACCATCCAGCAATCGTCCAAGAATCTTCTCCAGATATCAATTTCATTTATATATATGTATGTATATATATAAATATATATATATATATATATATATATATATATATATATTATGAAGAGGGATATATAATGAATTCCTCCACATATGCCATAAATCCGCATAGATGGGGGCAAATGATGCCCCCATCGCCATCCCCTTTATTTGCCAGAAACACTGGTCCCCATAAAAGAAAACATTCTTGGTCAGGATATACTCAGCGAGCCTTATAATAAACGTATTCATACCCAGTCTATATAGTTCAGACTTCCTAAGCCAATAATCAAGGGCCTCCAAACCCGCCCAGTGAAGTATATTTGTATAAAGGGTGGATACATTCAAGGTACATAGTAAGATCTGAAGAAGTTAGGGCATTTTCCAAATGAAAAGCGCTTTATGTGAACTTGTTCTTCTGGTGTAAAAGAAGCAGTCTTTCATTAAATTTTTACTTCCTACAGGGCTGCGTGCAGTGTTGGTTCCTGGCAACAGTCTTCTTTGTATATAGTAACCAGCCAACATTTTTTATCTGTTCGTTCCCATTTTCCGGTGTAATGAACGGGAAGTAGTTACGCAATTGGTTGTCAGCAATAATCTGGAGGAATTCAGTGGTGTCACGAAGTCTAGATCTTACCCATTGTAACAGGGCCTTAAGCTTTAAAGTTAAATATTGCAATAGGAGTTCAGTAATTGATCCCCTTCCTGAAACAATGGGTCTTCCATGAGGATGCAGTGCATCCTTATGAATTTTCGGGAGAAAATAAATGTATTGGCTAGAGGGGTCTTGTATAATTAGATGTTTATATTCTTGTTCAGAAATAATGCCTTCTTCCATAGCCTCCATTAGAAAAGCCTTAATTTCTCCGCTAAATTTGTAGGAGGGATCCAAAGGCATCTTCATATAATACCTCGCATCTCCCAACTGCCTCAGAGCCTCATTGTTGTATTGTTCCCAATTCATGACCACCACTGCTCCCCCCTTGTCCGCAGCCAATATAACCAGGTCTTTGTTGTTAACCAAACCCATTAGAGCCTTTTGTTCCATCTTTGAGAGATTATTGGGTTTCTGTATGGTTTTCTTGTAGTTGTAATGCAGGCCCTTAAGAACTGATGTCTGAAACATATGTACATAAGGGTGCATGGGCGGATTAAACTTAGATTTGTGATACAAACATTCTTCCTGCTTGCAATCACCATCTGAATCCTTAAAGAAACTTCTTAAATTTAGCAACCTGCAGAATGCCATCATATCTTGTGCCAAGTGATCTTCCGGCACAAAAAAAACAGGGATAAAATGACGTCCTTTGTTTAGTACCTTTATTTCAACATGCAGCAACTGTACATTGGAAATATTTAAAACATTGTTCAACACAGTTATGTCCGGGTCAGAAGTTCCATTAGTGTCTCCATCTGGCTTGTTTTTTCTATGTTTTCTATCCCCCAACCTGTCTTGATCTAAAGGGTGGGCTCTCTTGGACAGGGGTGAGTCCCCCTGGTGCTGTATATCAATATCAGTGTTGGATGATGTTTCATCACCTGATGTTTCATTATTGGAGCTAAAAGAACTTGACCATTTTAAAATGGATCTGTGTGTCTTACGTTTGCCCCCCCCCCCCATTATGGTGGTTTCATTAAACCTAACCTGGTTGTTCACCTTAGAAAACTGGGTTCCCCTCTCATAATCTGTGATGTCCCTTTGGTATTTTGTAACCGTTTTAGCTTTCAGGTATTGTTCAAGATTCATCAGGTTCTTGGATAATTTATCCATACATGTTTGATATACCGGTTCCCCCTGAAATGATTGAGCTGTTTCACACAACTTCACAAGTTCTACCATTTCAGACTCAATGGTCCTTTCATAATAATCCAATAATACCTTAACAAAACCCATGGAGGCCTGTTGTTGGATTTTGGCCCATTTCTCCATTAATTCTGCATCACTTTTGGCCACCAAGGGTTGTAAATGAACCCTCAAACCTCTAGGAACCAAACTTTTGGCTATGTAAGCCTTAAAATGTTTGGCATGCTAAACGATGGTCCTTAAGGTACGCATAGATTTGGTTAAATGTTGTAAATGATTTTCACAACCCAGAGCCCCAGCATTTAAGGAGGATCTCTGACAATGTTGCTCATCACTGCCCAGACCAAAAGCACCCAAGTCATCTTTATCCGCAGATAACCCTTTTAACAATTTAGTTAACTCCATGATAAAAAATTACCACTCAGGAACAGTCAATAACCAGTGTAAATTATGGAGGTTTCTGATGTGGGTATGACCAAAATGTATATAGAAATATATCTGTAGATAATAGCTAGCATGCCAAAAAATTCAAATAATACCGGACAAGTTTATGATATATCTTTTTTTGCCAACTGTGGGTCAGATTAGCTCATATATTTAGCAGCCTGCACATGCTATGCTTTTTACGTGGGACAGACATCCAGACCCCTGCATATATGCATTTCAGAACACCTAAGTGGTATTAGGAATAGGAAACCCACAAGTGCCCTATACAAGCATACCATTAATCATCCCAATGCTATCTTTAGATTTACTATTATTGATAAAATATTAGGAAGTAGGACAAATAAAGGAGGTTGGCATATTCTTTTGTACTCCAAAGAAAAGAAGTAGATTATAAAATTAGGTGCTTTGTTCTCACCTGGGTTAAATGAATATTTATAATTGACTAACCAATGCCATGGCTTATTGGTACAACCATCAGGTATTTAAGCACGGAGCTTTATTGTCTAAATTAAACACAGAGGAAGGCTGTCAAAATTTGTTAAGTTGAAACCGGTTTGTTTGCCTATGCGCTTTTTATAATAAATAATTTTCACAGCTCATCACAGTCTGCTGGCTCTTCATTCGGATGTATTGGACTTTGCTTTTGAGCCGTGCAGTTGCCTTAAGTGCAGGATTTTCTTTAGTTACACATTGAATCTGCTCAAATGTCTGCACAAGTAAGGCTTATGTGCTTGTTACGATGGATGAAACATCTCTTTCTACTAATAATAAATAATAATAATGTTCCCTCTGGATTATCCCACTGTAGTTGTATGTTACTTGACACAAACAGCCACCTGAAGTACAGAAAAGCGGAATCCCATAAGTAGATTGGGACATCCCACCCTGACGTCTGTTCAGCTTCAACAACACAGCTTGCTTTTCTGTTTTCAGTTACAGGGGTGTATGCTGCCCAAAAAATAAAGCACTAGTTTCTTTATAAAGTCTAGCTCAGATATTGCAGAAGGGTGGGGAGACAGCACATTTTATCCTATGGAAGACGAACAACAACACAGAAAAGGATGACAAATAGAAATAAAACTCTGTTCTCCTCTGATATAGAATTGTTGTGTTTAGGACAGACCTGAACATTGGTAAAATGGTCATTCTGGCAATACTGTTGCTACTTCACCAGGAACAGTCAAGGGTTCTGAGTGAAGCAGCGATTCTCGCCAGTATGCATGGAATTTGTGTCTGCTGTGTTTCAATCACACTCCTTATCGAACACGTTTCAAGTAAACATCGATCTGAGTGTTTCTGGCTCCTAAATGATTTATGAAAAAGTGTCTATGAACAGCAAACTGACCTAATGTTAGCTATGATTACATGTATGGTTGTACAAATACATGCTTTAGGTTATGGAAATGAAAAAAAAAAAATAACGGGGTTGGAAAATGAGGTTTAACCACATGGGTGGGTGTGTCATCTCAGAAGAGGATACAGAAAAGTCCAGGTAGTATTCCCTGGTCAAGCCTGAAAGACATATCTGTAAGTTTGCATAATGGTGTCCTGGGAAATGTTATAGCTCATGGAGATGCAAATAAACATGAGGAACTAGTGAAGCAAGGTTACAGAGAAGAATTCCATGCAGAAGTAGTTGAGGGAAGGAAACGATGGGTGATAACTGATAAGATACAGTACCTGTATGCATAGATTTACAGATGATCAGTAGAGGTTTATGTTAGTTTAGTGTAATTGTAGACCTAGTAAGGTCTTTGTTAGGAAATGTATATTTCCATCTCAGATAAGAAAGGCTGAGTTGAAACACATCTTGATAGACATAATAATAGATTTCAAGCAAGGGATTATGCTGATGGCAGGCAACTGGAAATCATTTATAGCAAAGGAAATGTCATTTTGTGTGTGTGTGTGTGTGTGTGTGTGTGTGTGTGTGTGTGTGTGTGTGTGTGTGTGTGTGTGTGTGTGTGTGTGTGTGTGTGTGTGTGTGTGTGTGTGTGTGTGTGTTTCTGTTGGGTGTGGGGGGGGTGAAAAATTACAACACAGGGAAGGTTGATGACTATCATTCTGGAAGTATATGGGTTAGTTGATGTTGGAGACAGTTTAGTAACTATGAAGGGTTTTTCATATCTTTCAGGCCGGTATGTATGTTTGTCAGGATTAGAGTAAATGTAACTAAAGAGCATAAGTATGTTATAAAGGAGATTTCTGAACACTATCAGACAATGCTGCAGTCAGAGTAAGTTTAACAATGCTGGGTTTTGAAAGGGGGGAGAGAAATGGCATGTTTGGTATCAGCTGACTGAAAACTAAGCAAAAAAAGGAAAATTTGCATCAAAGGATGAGAGATAAAATTAAGGAAAAAATCAGGAAAGTCAAAAGGATATACTGAGAGGCGGGAAAAGAAAGAATTATGACACAAATGCAGGAAGAGGAGGTAAAAACCTAGGTGGAAAGAAGCAGATTTTTCAGGAGAATGCTTAGGGGAAATAAGGGAAATGGGATTACAAGGAATGAGTAAAGACATAAGTGTGATAGAGAAGGCAAAAACCTGAGTCTGTTAAAGAAGTGGTAGAATCATGACAGAGCAAAAACAAGCATTTAGGCAACAATATTTTGAAAGTACAATAAAGTTACCAAACATAGTAGCTGGCAAACAGAGGCAGCAGAAATGGAAAAAAAGTGCAGTAATGATGACAGACCTCAGAGTGGGAACCAGAAAAGATAGGTAGAATAATTAGTGAAGACTGTAGCACACTCTACACACTGCAGAGGGAAGACTGGAGAAGATTGATTAATAAGTTTAGTTTTTTGGGGGGGATCTGCATATTTCTATGGTAACTGCATGAGGGTCTGGAATTGATGAGGCCCATTACAGTACAAGAGGGTGAAGAGTAGACCAGTAAACAGGCTATAGGTAAATCGGCAGAGCGGGATGGAGTGGAAGTTAAATACTGTCCAAACCTGACATGGGTTACATAATATGAAACTACAGTACAAGACAATAAGACAGTCCTAGCAGAAAGCAGTAATAGCTATTGGGAAAGGGAATGAAGGATGCATTTTTGGAAACATGGGAGGCAGGAAACTGGAATGGATAGAATTTTTGGATAAATATATGCATAATATAGTATGAAATATATGGAGTTGCCTAAAATTCTGTGAAAGTATGATGTTAAAATAAACATGAGGAATCTGGAGATGCTAGGCATAGTTAACTTACTTACTGAGTCTAGAATGGGGGAGGTGAGCAACAGGATGTTGATAAGTAGATCATATGAGGCAATAACAGAAATAGAGGGAACATTAAATGTAGGCAAATACATGTATATCAGAAACTAAAAAAGGGAGTTTTCTGAATAAAATTGGATAGATATTTGTAGAGACCTTAGTACCAACTAAATTCAGGAAGTTAGTTGCATGTAAATATT
Organism: Protopterus annectens; assembly: GCF_019279795.1. NCBI lineage: Eukaryota > Metazoa > Chordata > Ceratodontiformes > Protopteridae > Protopterus > Protopterus annectens. The sequence goes on from NC_056744.1 coordinate 284,024,516, forward strand.
TACATACTAACCCAGGCGGAAGTCCTCAAGGGAACATCTGGCAGGTGGCTGCAGACCTGAAGAGCTCCTGCCAGGCAGGTGGAAGGTCTCCAACCTCACCCTGTACCCAACGGCATCCCCATAATGTCACAACATCCCCAGAATGGCTCTGGACAGGAAAGGAGGGGGACTTAGAAGCCCAATGAGAGCATTCCTGCCCCTCAGCTGCCGAAGGGAGTTCCACGAGAGTGGCCAGGATTGGAGGGTGGTCCCTCTGAGAGGCTCTGAGGGCACAGGGACATATCATGGTTTGGAAGCCTGCAGGGGACATGGAAGTGACAAGGTCCCCGTGGCGAGCCTGGGGCCAGGGCTGGATAAAGAGGTCTCTCTGCAGGGTCGAAGGGGAGGGCTGCCAGAGTAGGCCCTGATGGAAGTCCTTAAGGGAAGTTCATGTGGAGGGCTGCAGGGCCCAGAGAGCTCCTAGCCAGGCATAGGCATCCAACCTTGCCCCGTTCTCAAAAGCATTCTCAAAAAAATTGCAAAGTCCCCAGAACAGCTCTGGATCGGAAAGGAGGGGGACTCAGAAGTCCTCATGAGAGTGGATCTGCCCCTTCGTGGCTGAGGGGAGTTCAGTGGCAGTGGTCACACCCTGCAGGTTTGCTCCTCCAATTGTCTGGCAGGCACACATGATCTGGCACAATTTGGCAGCCTTCAGGAGTAAAGGAATGATAGGGCATCCAGTCAGAGTCCAGGCCCCAGCCCTGGGGGAGAACATCCTGCCAGGTGTCTGTGTTTGGTCGAGGCACCCTTTTGTGCCTCTTCCTTCTGGCTGGAAGTCCATATGAGAGCAGGTCTGTCCCTCTGTGGCTGAGGAGAGTTCCGTGGGGCTTGTCACATCCTGCAGGTTCACTCCCCCAATAGTTTGATAGGCACACATGATCCAGCATGATTTGCAGCCTCCAGGAGTTAAGGAATGATGGACCATCTTGTCAGAGTCTGGGTTCCAGCCCCGGGTGATGTCCCTCCAGGTGTCTGCATGGGATCGAGGTGCCTTTACCCATTGTCCATCGAATGATTGGGCCGACTGACTCCCACTGGTGGATGGCCCCTGCGTCATGGCTCTGTGGGTCACGGCTTGCGGGTCGAGCTTCTCTGCCCCAGGAGTGAGGTGCAGGTGTGGAGAGTTCCGTACCCCTCAGGGTGGAAGTCGAGGTTAGACTGATGAGCCCGGGCTGTAGTGAAGGAGTCCTGTGATACAGCCACCATCTCCCTGGCATCCGTGTGCAACTGAAGCATGGAGGGGGCTCTCTCCCACATTTCTCTGGCTCTGAGCACTGACGTGCACTATGCCAGCCCACGGCCTTCTGGGGTCATGGTCACCAGTCCACAACCAGCGCCTGGGGTTCCCCCTTTGCAGGGAGAGGGACCCATCCTGTTGGCGGAGGTGTGGGCTCCGGCCCCTCCTCTCCACCTGCTTGCTGAGGTGCTCCTATCTAGTTGATCCTGCCAGTAGCATATGCTTGTCTCAGATTAAGCCATGCAAGTCTCAGTGCACATGGATGCTACAGTGAAACTGCAAATGGCTCATTAAATCAGTTATGGTTTCTTTGATCACTCCACCTTTACTTGGATAACTGTGGTAATTCTAGAGCGAATACACGCTTACAAGTGCTGAATTCTGGGGATGTGTGCATTTATCAGACCAAAACCAATCTGGGTTTCGGCCCAACAGCTTTGGTGACTCTAGATAAACTCAGGCAGATCGCATGCCCTTGTGGTGGTGATGTGACAATGAAATATCTCCCCTATCCCTGGGACTCCTGCCTAGGTGAGCGGGGTCAGGCAGAGGCCCCCACAACAGATGTCTTCAAGGGAGTGCTGCGGGGAGCTTGGAGAGCTCCTGCCTGGGTGAGCTGGGTCAGGTGGAGGCCCCCATGACAGAGGTCCTTAAGGGAGCAAGTGGTGGGCATCTGTGGGGTCTGGAGAGCTCCTGCCAGGAAGGTTGAAGGCATCTGACATTGCCCGATACCCGATGGCATCCCTGAAAAATTGCAAAGTCCTCAGTGGTGCTCTGGCCCCTACTTTGCCCTAACCAAAGAACATTGCTCAATCTGAATGTCCTGAGAAGAGTAAAGTGATAGCACGACATGTGTCTATGTTTGGCAAAAAGAATGAAATGCCTAACTGATGTAGCACTGCAGGAACACACAGACTAGGTAAATACTACTTTATACCACCTGTTTTCATTCAAAGATGTATAGTAATGTAGGTAGTTTTTGATGGTTGCAACTATGTAAGGCTGATCAGTACATAATGTTATGGTGTGTGTGTATGTTTCTGACAATACAGTGTGAGAACTCTGTTCCTAACAGTTCAGATTATCCAGTCTCAGAGATGGAGTGATGTCACATAGGATGGCAGTCTGTGCAGTCCCACTGAGGTCTACTTTTTATTATGTAGATACATTGTAGTTTTGATACTGCATTGCTTGTAATACATTTATACTATATTAGCAGATTTTATATGTACTGTATGAATGGGTTATTCTGGTGTTTGCTTGAAAAAGTATTTTAATATTTAACTTCAGGTTTTGCTGCTAGTCCAATACAATGTTTTTAAACTATCAATGTCACATTGTGTACACTGGCTGACCACCACTCTATTTGTATCTATTTCTTTTAGCTTTCAATCCTAGGAAGAAAACTGAGGATATGCATCACTTCATCTGCACACGGCACTGTCGCTGGCCTATACAATCCCCTTACATTTCTGCATACCCTGCCATACTTGTTAAACTGATGAAAGACAAGATGAATCTCGCAGTAGAGAGAAATGTAATATTTTTGAGCATGGGTCACCATGTAAGCAGCTGTATCAGCACTTCCTTTTTTTTCTGGAATCTCACCCTGGAAGTGTTGAGTGTCAGTGACAGCATCCATTTCCATGAAATTTGAGCTTAGTCTCTGGATGTGAATATCATTGCCATTGATGCCCATGGGTAACAGTGACTGCAAGAAGGAACTCTGCAGTTGTGATATGTGAAAGCCTTTAATATCAGCTTACTAATGTCCAGTAGACATTTGTATGCAGGTTGAATGTAGCCATTATTTTGGCATTGTACCACTTTACTGAGCATTATACATTTAAACTGTAAAAATATCTTCAGTCATGTATTTGTCCAAAGTTAATATCGAGTTACTTTTTGAATATTCATGCAAGGGTATCTTACTGTGCGTGTTTTCAGGTCCCTATAACATGATGTTGCTCCTATGTTTGACTTGCATTGCTGCTTCTATGTTGGCTTGATGTGCTGCCATGTCATTTTCAATAGGCATTTGCACTGTGCTGTATTGCTGATATGTCAGTCGAACCATTGCTCATCAGTGGAACAGTACTAGATAAAAGGAGAATTTGATCATTGATAGAGGTTTGCAGATGTTCTGTAAATGTTATACCAGTGCTCTAAGTTACTGTGGAGATGTTAATGTATATGTATATGCATCACACCATATGCAGTCTGTGGCCGGTATTTGTTGGACTCACTTGTAAGAAATGTTGCTCAGGTTTTTGTCAGAACAAGAAAGAAAAAAATAAGCAATGTGATATACTGAGGGGTGGGACAGGGAGGGGGGGGGGTTCAATGAAACTTGTATGCCAGCAGGTAGGCTATAGGTATGACATTTGTGTATGTGGTATTCTTGATCACCATTTGAGAGCAGATTTGGGAGTTACCTTTGGGATAGCGGATGTATGTGAAGAATGAGTTCTGATTGTCTTTACTTGATGTACCTAATTTGGACTCTAATTTATCATTACAAGATTTCACCAGTGACCTTGTTTGCTTGCTCAGACAAAAGAGTAACTACTTCCAACTTAGAACCTGTGCCTTCTTGGTCCTGAACAGCAAGTTTTTAATTTTATTAGAGGACATCGTTATTGTTGCTGTCCACCAGACAGGTTTACTCTTCCTTGAGGAAGATGATTTGGTGCTGCCAGGTATTGCTGAGTCCATGCAGCTATATAGGTGCTCATACAGTTTTTTGTTGTAAGCTTGTCCATTAGTGTATGTGCCAACTGATGGGATATAGGTTGTGAGGCAGATTATACCTGCTTTCAGGAGGTTGTAGTCAGCTTTGGAAAAGTTTTTTATTCAACCCTGGCAAGGGGGGAGGAGGAGGGGAGGAGGCGACTTAGAAAGTGATTGCTTTATGGTCGGATCTTACCAAGGAGGATGACAATGTACAAGTGGTACACTGGCTACTCATATTGGTTATTACCAGGCCCAGGATATTTTCACATCTTGTGATGCTGTCAACCAGCTGATCCAGTGCACTGGCACTGCCAAATGTAAGAAATCTCTGGGGATTCCTGTTTAAGCTAGAATAGGTGTTTCACACAAGGGTTCGGAAGTTGCAGTCTATCATGATCAGGGTAGCGTGTTGAATCTAGATGGCTTGAAGTTAGTCCAGATAGGTGGAGTGGGACTACTAAGTTATGGTAGGGAGTCTGTAGGTAACTATGATTTGCATAGGTGTTTTGTCAACAGTTAATTGCATGTGTATTGTCTGCTGTGCGTCATACAGTTTGACCAGCCTAGAGGTATGTTATTCTTTGAAAATTATTGAAACTCCAACTCCTTTGCCTTGTAGCCCTCTGTTTGTGGTATGAAAGTATGGTATGACAAGTCACCTGGTAAGGCTGCGGTGCTCTTGGCAGCTAAGAACCAGGTTTCTGTGACTGCACAAATGTCAGCATATTCTGGGGCCAGGAATGCTTGCAATTAGTGCAAATTTATATTAAGACTCCCATTGTTTAGCAGCATGAGCTTTAGATTGTGTTTAGAAGATTTTTTCACATTGTTAATTTTGTCCTCATGAATTTGCCTACAAAAGGCACTATGGGTGCAGTAAGAGCCTTTACCAGATGGCATGGTGTCAATGTGATCTGTTATCAGTAGAATGTGTTCATGACATCTAGAGCAGTGTGTGCTTTGTAGATTGGTTGATCGGTACACGTCTCTGGAACAGGTTCAGAAAGTTTATGGAAATTATGCTGTTTACTGTGAATGAAAATCTGAACTGTCTTGCTGCAAGCAATGACATTGTGATACTGAAAGGGGTTTGCCATGGTTGTAGTGAGCAATGGTTGTAAATGACAGGTGGTGCTGGTCAGCTGGTAAGCAGCACATCATTTGTAAAGGTGTAGGAAAGGTGTTTACAAACAGTATTCTAGGACAGCCTTTGCAATACCAGTGTTAAGAGTTATACATATCACATTCTGCAGTTCAACTGCATACTGTTGCTATACATATGTGGGTAATGGTGGTGTCATGTTCTTTGATGTAAATATTGTCATGTTAGCAATAAGAATTGATTTTGTTACTTAAAAAAGAGATGTTTTAGTTAACAAACATCACATTGACATGTGGTTCTCAATGCAAGCTTAACCTGTTGACCTTTACTGTCATTGCTTAACCTGTTGACCTTTACTGTCATTGCTTAACCTGTTGACCTTTACTGTCATTGTTTTTACTGTTGTGCTACTTCAACCAGGTTTAATTGTGTGTTTGGTCCATAGGCATATTGTCAAAGGAAAACACTTCAAAGACCAATACATGTAAGGTTCAGTTAAGGCACATTTAATAACTTGCAGCAAGGAGACAAAAACATGCAAATACAGGATTTTGCCTAACTACTAACAGGAAGTATGCTATTCTTATACTGTTTTACAAGACATGGGCTTCTATAGCTGACTTAATCAAACACAACTTTCAGTATTGTTCTACAGCAGATGTTACTCAGATTTTCTGCTGACATGACTAGATTTGTGAGAAACTTTTGAGAAAAACAACCTTGCCTTGGTGGGCCCTAGCCCGTTATAAACTTCTATTGTTTAGTTCTAATGCATTTGTTGCATTTCAAGGTACTTTTCTAACTCAGACACAAGCAAATGCTGATTGCAGTTCATCTTTTCAAACAGTCTTTGTTCTAATTATCTATAGCTTCTGCAGCTGTGTATTTTTTCACAGCACAAGCGGAACTCCTTGTCTAAGTTTCATAACATTTATACAAGTGGTATTGTTCTATTCATTATTTTCCTGACACAAGCAGAAATCATCTGCTTCTCAGTAAATTTCCAAGGCATAAGCAAAGATTTTAGCTGTGCATATTTCATGACAATACAAGGTCAGAAAGCTTCTGCAATTTGTACAGATTTATGCAGTGTAAAATAGAATAAATGTGTTAACCCTTTTCAAGCTCTAAATGCACTAAGCATATTAGTAATACATACACTAATACATATTTTTTTGAAATTTCCCACCTTTTAATACTTTTATTCTACTTTCAAATTAAACATAAACAGTTTTTTTATTCTCCTAACCTCTTCCTACTCAGGATTTGCAGTTAAGAGAGTCATTCAGTTTAAACTTATGAAAGCATTTCAGTTTTTCAATAGTTCTTCAAACTCAGCACTTTGGTATAAGGTTTCAGAAACTGACATGTCTATAAGGTCTTTAATCAGTCTTTTCATGCAGGGGATGCCACAACGAACACATACTCCCAGTAGGAGCATTCCTACACAAATGGCAATCAGGATGTTCATTAGGATGGTACCCCACCCCCCCAAACCATTTCTGGAAAACGTCCATCAGTGGGTTTGGGCCTGGTTTGGTCATGGCCGACACTTGCTGAATTACCTCAAGATGATTGTCTATCTCGTGTTTATGGTCAGGAATATGCGAACAGCACTCCTCCTGGATTAAAGCGCAAGTACCACCTCTCGCCGCTAGGGTGAAGTGGAGAGCCATGCGGTTTTGAAGCACTACAGTTCTCATGGCATTCAGTTCATCAGTCACCAATTCAAGAGCAGAAAAAGTTGCATTGCTCATTACTTCGAGAAGTTTAGACAGTTTTCTCAGCTCCCAGATCGATTTCACTGCTCCATATGCTGGTGATATGCCTGCCCATGATATAACACTGTCACTCAAGTCCATGTGTATCAGTTTATCACCTATAGATATTTCTGTAAGCAGCACATCATTTGTAAAGGTTTTTCCAGCGTGCATCGATTTGCCCCACTGGACTTTCAGGTTTCTTAACGGGTTTCTTGACGACCTCTCGGACATTCCGAATTTTCCCTCGAGGTAAAACTGCAGTGTGTCATATGGCCAGAACCAGGTAGCCCAAAAAACAACTGCCGGACGAATTCTCAGATAACCATTTGTATGCCTTTCTGCCACACACAAAATAACGGTCCTCTACTTTAGTAGTAACCTTACTGTGAATATACACTCGCCCTGCATGAAACATTTTTTTATCAATCATAGACAGTTGTTTATAAAGAACAGAATTGTGTTTTACTTCATCAAGTGTTTTGTGCATCAATCCAAGAAATGAATCATAGTTTGGATTACAATAAAAATCTGCATTGTTACCTTTAGTGTAACTTTTATAAGGAACAGTCACATTGCAATTGCTCCAACCCACCTGAACAGTATCATTTTTATAAAAACACACAGTTCCCTTTTGTGGAACAGACAAGTGCAATGCTATTTTATCTTGTGATGTAATGGTTGAGGTATCATAAATCAAGTTTTCCCAGGTCTCATTGACCGCTAGGGGGACCGTAGTCATTAATAACCCCCCCGTATGCTGTCGGCAAAGCTGTGCAGATCCAGCAGTTCAAAACATTGAAAGTCTCAGCATAAACATATTTAATTGCCTGGTAAGTGTTAAAGTTTGGGTGCCAGTTTATGAGCAATGCTTCACGTTTATTCAATTCAGTTTGCGTGGCTGGGAAAAGGCCACAGCAAAAGGATTATTGTCACTAGTACAGTAAGAAATCATCTGCTTCTCAGTAAATTTCCAAGGTATAAGCAAAGATTTTAGCTGCGCATATTTCATGAGAATACAAGGTCAGAAAGCTTCTGCAATTTGTACAGATTTATGCAGTGTAAAATAGAATAAATGTGTTAACCCTTTTCAAGCTCTAAATGCACTAAGCATATTACTAATATATACACTAATACATATTTTTCTGACACATATGTAATTCTGGAGGTTGTACTTTTTTGATTGCTGCAGTAATAATACTAATTGTGATGGTGCTTAATGGAATTTGACAACAGAAGTGCGGTGCATATAATGTATTCATACATTTCTGTGTTGGTGCATTAGTTCACTGGAAAAGTAGAATCCTATAAAATCTTTGAAACGCTCAGTCATGACTGACCAGTGGTGGGAAAATTGACTCCTACGCCTTACAACAACATGAGGATAAATTATATGTTTTTGAGTGAGAATGAATAAAAAAACATCCGGAGGGGTATGTTATGTACTCTGCTATAAATTGCAGAAGAGTTGAATATGCTAGCAGTAGTAGTTGCTGACAAAAACCTTGTGAAGGAGCACCGTCTTTCAATTAATACTGTGTGGTGTCACTAACTGCTTTACAAAGATATGTTAGCAGTTAAATAAGTAGAGCTACAATAGGTGTTAAACAACTGATCTGATGTTGTCAATCTTCATTCATTCTTGACAAATGGGTTTGAGTCAAAACCCTTGGAACCAACTTTGGCTGTTATAGTAGTGACCATGGATGCTTCCCTAAATTGTCGGGGGGGCATTTTCAGGGAAAGACCGTCCAAGGCACTTGGTCCTCTCAGAAGGCCAACCTACACAACAATGTCTTACAAATGAGGGCAGTGCTCTTAACATTGCAAGTATTCCAGTCTGCCCTTGCTTCAGGAACAATTGCCGTCCAGTCAGACAACATGTCAGTAGTCAGGTGCATCAACAAACAGGTGGGAATCATATCCTTCCCAGTATGTCATGAAGCCATAAGACTTTGGGGATGGGCAATTACGTACAACCGCTTTATAACAGAAACACATATTCAGTGGGAATTCCAATGTGATTGCGAACAAACTAAGGAGGTATATCCTTCTACCTCATGAGTGGTCTCTCAGTCCCAAGGTAGCGAGGATAATCTTTCGTCGATGAGGTCATCCTTTCTGCGACCTGTTCACCTCTCCCAGAAACGACAACTGCAACAGCCACTTTGCCCTAGATCCCCCTCACAGGGAGTCCACAAGAGATGCACTTCTCCACGATTGGCCTCAGGGACTTCTATATGCCGTCACACCAATCACTGTATTCACACAAGTTTTGTGGAAAGCCCAACATTTGAGAAACTGATTGTCATTGCACTTCATTGGACCCATCAATTGGTTTCCATTTCTTTGGACTCACTTGGTTTACCACCCGTGGACTCCTGATCCAAGTCCGGACCTGTTATCTCACCTCAGCTCAGGTGCATCTCAATCTTCAACATCTCAAGCTGATGGCTTGTTTTCTCCACTTCCAGTAATTTCCCAGTGAAGCATTTTCCCCTCCTAACTGCCAAAGTTACTTCTGGCTTCTCAGGAACCATCCATAGGTTCATAGGTTCATAGGTTGGTACTAGGCTAGCCATAACAATTCCTTGGCTATTTCTTCCCACAGTATTTATTTCCCTGGACCCCTGTCTAGCAGTGCAAGTGACGTGCTCCCTGGGATGAATTTCCTATCTCCCATCCAATCTTCAAGGTTCCTTTTGAAGAGGGCCAAAGAGGCACTCTGCTTGACATGTATGGGCAGTCTGTTCCAGAGTCTAGGGAATCTCTGGGTCAGGAACCTATCTCTCCAACATGTTTTGTTCATTGTGATGACAAGATTTAGATCCCTGGAGTGTGTGGCTCTGAGGGATTGGGATTTCTTTAAGTATAGCATGTCCAACAGCTCTGGGTTTGACCTGGTCTTGTATGTTAAGCAGAGATCACTTCTGAGTAGACGATATGCGACAGAGTATAGCTGGAGTTTTTTTAGACACTCAGCATAGGGCATCTGCTTTAGGCCTGTGATACTTTTAGTGAGGTATTTCTGTGGCCTTTCCAGTTGTTGCAGATGTCTTAAGAGGTACATACCAAATGGGGTGTTATATTCTATAAAGGATCTAATGAGGGATGAAAAGCCCTTAGTGATGAAGGTGAGTCACATAGAAGGATTTCCTGACTGTTATTGAAGGTGAGACCACTGTCCACCTGTGTCCCTAAGTCTCTTATCACACTTTCGGTGTTTAGTGTACTGCCACCTATGTGGTAATTCATGGGTACATGTTTTTTCCCAAAGGGAATAACTATACATTTCTTGGCACTGAGCTTGAGCTCATGGCTCTGGCACCAAGCATCTGTTTCTGTAAGGCTCTTTTGTAGAATATCCGCATCATAGTTTGCAGTCATCTGTGAACTTTGTTAGCCAGAGTCCCTTAGTGTTGGCCTGTACTTCAGAGAAGTAGATGCCAAACAAGAGCGGTCCCAGGACTGAACCCTGAGGTACTCCACTTGTCACTTGTCTGGAGCTGGATTTGGAGTTAACTACTTTTACAGTGTAGGTTCTGTCAGTAAGCCAGTTGGCAACCCATCGAGTGACGTAGGGATTAATGCCCAGCTTAGTAAGTTTAGCTATGATTCCAGAGTGGGGGATGGTGTCGAAGGCCTTGGTGAGGTCCCAGATAGGCTTTGTGCACCCCTTTACCCTCGTCCACAGCTCTGGAGACTGATTTGAAGAAGTCAATCAGGTTTAGGACACAAGATCAGCCTTTCACGAACCCAAACCAGAAAAATTTACCTTAGTAAATGGAAAAGAGTTGTTATTTGTTCAGATAAAAACATCTTTGAAGCTTTCTAATCTCCAGGCAATATGGTGATAGAATACCTACCCAACTTATTTCATTCCGGAGCCTCAACTTCTACCATTAGATTTCATTTAGGTGCCATTTCAGAATTCCATAACAGATGTGATGATCATTCTTTGATGTCTTACCATCTTTGCAAATTTTTTCTGAAGGGCGCTCAACATTGGAAGCCACACTTTAAAGTTCCTATAGCACCTTCGGCTTTAACCTTATTTTTACAATGCTAAGTTCATGAGACCTATATGCCACTTGTGAACTCAAATTTTTATCTTGGAAGACCATCTTCCTAGTAGCTGTCACATCTGCTAGGAGAATTTCAGGGTTACAGGCTCTGTGTGCATGCAGCATCCATATATCATTTTCTATAAATAAAGATGGTCACTCAGGAGTAATCACTCCTTCTGTCCTAAATTAGTGTCTGACTGCAATATCAATCAGACCATAGACTTACCATTCTTCTTTCAGAATTATTCAAACAAAGGACAGTACTGCTTGCATATGCTGGATGTACACAGACAATTAAATTTTTACTGCAATAGAACAAAATCTTCCAGAAACTCAGGCCAATTATTTTTATTCTTTTTAGGTACTACATTGTGCAAACTGGTTTCAAAGACCACCTTGTCAAAATTGTTGAGAGACTGCATTACCTGTATATCCAATCAGAATAAACACATCAGCGTATCCCAGATGGCTGGAGAATAAGCATACTCATGCCAGTGTGCAAGAACAAAGGAGACATCCACAACTGTGGGCAGTACAGAGGCATCAAACTCCTATCACATTGCATGAAAGTTATTGAGAGGGTGATTGATAAAATGGATACGCAGAGTAGTAGAATGTAAGATGGGAGATGAGCAGTTTGTATTCAGATCAAGATGCAGCACAATTGACCCAATGTTTGCATTGAGACAGATGCTTGAGAAGAAGCTAGAGATGAGGAGAGAGTCCAACTGGGCATTCCTAGACTTGGAGAAAGCATATGACAAGGTCCCAAGAAAGCTGATCTGGGCAGTACTGCAGTAGTTTGTAGTCCCAGAAACATTGGTAGAATTAGTGCAGGCTATGTATAAGGGCCCAATAACTCAAGTATGAACAGTGTTCGGCCTCACAGAGGGGTTTCAGTTACTGGTGGGTGTACATCAGGGTTCAGCTCTGAGCCCACTGCTGTTCATACTGGTGATGGACTACATTAGCAAGCAGGTTGGAGGGGACGGATCAGCAAAGCTGCTGTATGCAGATGAAGTGGCAGTACATGCAGAATCTGAGCTAGAACTTCAGCAAAGGATAGGAGAATGGAATGCAAATCTGAAGGCACATGGGATGAAACTAAGCACATATAAGACAGTGGTAATGTCAGAAAATTGGGAAGTCAGAAGAAGCTGAGAACAGAGATAGAAGGAAAGATAGTTGAATAGGTAAACAGCTTCAAGTATCTGGGAGGAGTAATTGAGGAGAAGGGTAGTCTGAATGAAGAGGTCAAAGCTAGAATCAGAGGGGCTGTAGCCAACTGGCATAGAGTATCAGGTGTAGTCTATGACAGAAGAATGCCAAAGAAGTTGAAAAGTAAGGTATACAAGACAGTGGTGCGACCAGTACTACTGTATGGTACAGAAACCTGAGCAGTAAAGGCAGAACAGCTGAAGAAGCTAGAGGTGATGGAAATGAAGTGCCTGAGAAAGGTGATAGGATGCACACTGTGGGACAGACAAAGAAATGAGGACATAAGAGCAGAAGCCAAAGTAGCTCCAATTGCAGAATAGATCAAAGAGAACAGATTACGTTGGTTAGAGCACATGTGTAGAAACACTGAAGACAATCTGGTGATGAAGATTTGGGACAGACAGGAATAAGGTAAGAGGAAGTGAGGATGTCCAGCAAAGTGGTGGATGTATTGTGTGAAAGAAGATCTGAGACAGTTAGGTATGAGTGTTGAAGAAGGCAGGAGTGTGGCACTGAATCGAGAGAGAGTTGGCAACAGTTAAAACGATACCCCGACCCCATGTAGAAAAATGGGAAAAAGTGGGCTGATGATGATGATGATGATGACAATCAGAATAAACTCAATCTACAGACAAAAGTTAGAGCTCATTCAACAAGATATGTTTCTACTTCAGTGGTCTTCCATTCCAGAGCTTCTATGGAAGACATTTGCACAGCTACAACTTGGGCTACTCCAAATACTTTTATCACTTATTACAATTTAGATATGGTCTCCAGGGGAAAAACATCTTTTGGCTGTATGGTGCTCAGGAACATCCTTCATTAGGGCAGCCCAAGATTTAAAGTAGCCGGGGAGTCTCTCCCATTAGTCAAGAATGAATAAAGATTGACAGCATCAGAGAAATTAGTTATGTTCTTACTATAACGTTCCATCTGTGTTGTAGATCTTCAATCATTCCTGACATCCCACCCTCCTGCCCCATCAAATACACTCTGGAGTTTCAGACATACTGCTGTGGTTGTTATAGAGTTGATGATGAGACAGATCTTCCATTTCTCTTGGTGATAGTCAAACTCAATCTGAGGTAATGGGAAGAGGGCAGTATGGCAGTATGGATAGAGCCTTAGCTCAGGAATTTTTGGGTTGTGCAAGGTTTGTATAACAGCAGAGTTGGTTTTGTCCCCTTGCAACCGAACCCATTAGTCAAGAATGAATGAACATCAGCCACACAGATGTAACGTTATGGTAACATCTTTTTTTCCCTTTTAAATACTTGCAGTACTGTATGATGTAGTTGTAGAATAGTAACTACTATAGGTAAATGTAAAGGGGGGATGAGTAATTAGTGAGATGTATGGCAAATAGATGGTGTGAAAAAAGTGTTCCATTACAGTCTGAAACATGCTACAATAAAGCTGTGTTTATGTACAGTTAGAAAATAAAGCAGCTGTATTGTAACAAGTAGTGGGTGTACTTGTAACAAGCCTGTGGTGAAGTACTGTTGCACTTATTTTGGCATATTGTGCTAACATGTGAACTTGACAATTTGGCCACTACTATGTAGTCATTGTGGGTAATGTACAACTCATCTTGGTGTTGGTTGGCTGATTAACCAATACCCACCTTACTTAGATTTCTTTTGTGAGATTTAATTCAACACAGTAATGGCTTCTTTAATCAGTCATGAGTAAGAAGGCTTACATAGTCATTAGTAAGTCTCATTTAACAAAGTAGATTGCATTACAAATTAGTAGTACATCATGCAGCAGCAATAATGCTTTCTAAAATTAATCAACTGAGCAACAATACAGATTGATATGTTGTGCAATGAAGCAATACATTTTGTTTTGTATTTTTTAAATTTTTTATTAAACAGTATGCTACAATCATACTTTATGCCTCTTTTCAAATTCAGTATGATTCAATATTTCAATATGATTTGTCTCATATTACTGATACACTCCGAAACTGGATGACAAACACCACCTGTTATATATGTATTCAGCACTACTACATCTCCACAGTACTGCAGGCAATACAAGCTTTGCTTGGTGCACTTTCAACAGCAATTGTCCACTGTATACTGTCAAAAGCAAAATAAAATAATTTTAACTTGGTATCTCAGGAGACATAGCAATATCAATTGTTACTGACAGTTCAAAAACTTGATCTGTAAGCAGACATGTAAAACCCTGTAATTACACAGAACTGTTAACTAAGGGCAAACAATTTTGTTGTACTAACATCACACGGATAGAATGTAGAAATGACCCGTACCATACATTACTCAGTAATGACAGTACATAGTCAATAGCTGTCAGGTACTATATTGATGTATGCAGAAGTTTATGAAGTGCAGTCATGGGCCAAGAGCACATAATGTCATTCTTTACAGATATAGCAACTTTGCTATGTTGAAAATAAATTGACATACTCACTGGGTTAATGATGGTGGAGAAAATAGGGGCAGTACATTTCCCTGAAGTATCATTTCTTACACGTTTGGTATTGCTGCAAGTCTGACTGAAAAATGATAGAAGGAGATTATATAAAGTTTTGAATAGAATTCTCCCACTGTTTATCAAACAGTGCCTTTCCATTAACTAAGGAGCATGGATTACAGTTTCAGAACAGGAGGAAGGCAATAGTGAAGCAGAAATAACTGCCACACTGTCAATACAGAAAGACTAGAACAAGAAAACAGTGCATGATTCATCTCTGCTGCTCTGGCCTGTCAATCAAAGCTGCTAGCAGCTCAAATTACATTTAGAACTCTCAGAGCTGGACAGATGAGGTGTGAAGGGAGAAGGAGATGAGCTACAGAAGTACATGCAGGCACTGCTAAAGAATGAAGATTAGAACTCCAAAAAAGAATACACAGTGTAAAACTTGTTTGAAAATGTGTTCTGTGGCATTATTACTGTTTGTGTTTTAAGAATTCTTTCAACAACATGGAAAAAAAAAACAGTTGAAATACACTGCCCGAAAGAAGAAAGTGTGTGCCTGTAAAATCAATGCTGTCACAGCAGCTTGGGAACAAAGCCGCCTATGTGATGTAACTGTTAAAAGACAAACACTGCATTCTGGGATGTAGACAGGAAGAAGATAGAATCAAAATTACTTCAAGATGCTAGACCCCATGTGGTCATATACTGAAATTACATATAAAAATATTTAAAAAACTGTAAATGGTCACAGAATCCTATTAAAATGAAGGCAACATCAAAACATGATGAGAAAAATATGTTTTTTGAGTCTGTAGGTGCGGTTCTCCTTAAATGTGTGTCACCCGTTTGCTTGGAATAATGATGAAATGCATTACATTGTCATTGTCTTTTATCACAATCTGACATCTGACTTGCAAATAGAAGTGCTGTAGTTGTATCTTGTGGGATTTCATTCTTTTTTTTTAAAACAAGAAACATTTTTATTAAATTGTCACGACATAGTCAATCATGCATTTATATAAATGAAAACAAACCATATTGGCATGTTTTAGTTGCAATCATTATACATCCCTTATAATCTATCCAGTCATTATCAATCAATCATTACATAGTTTATTCAAATCCTGCCTTCTTTTAAACTTCATTCCTCCTCCAAAACATTATTCTGTATGCATTGTTCACACAATTTCTATTTTTTTCTATGTAATTTGCTCCTACACTTTTCTAAAGATCCTAATTTTAGTTGTTTTATTTCTGTTACTATATTCACTAATTCTAGTACAGTTGGTTTAGACTTTAATTTCCATTTTCTAGTAATTGCTTTTTTGGCAGCCACCATAATTAGACTCAGCAAGGACTTACTATGTCTAGGTATTTCTGATTTAGTATCATAGCTCAAAAAATCATTTCCTTAGTTATACCAATTTGCTCACCCAATATTTTTGATAGAGTGGTTTGCAGGTCATTTTTTTAAATCTCCCAGTTCATTACACTCCCCAAAATATGTTCCCAGTTACCTCTTTCTTTCCCATCACACCTCCAACATTTGCTAGCTACCTGAGGAAAAAATCTTTGTAGTCTACTTAGGGTATAAAAATACATAAACATGTAAAAATATAAACATTTCCAATCAAAGATCTTAAATCTTCCAGACTCTGTTGCACATTTGAGAGACATACACATATCCCCCATTGTTCTTTGTGAATTGCTTATCCAATCTCTCTTCCCAATCCTTTCTAACCTCCTCTGAGTGATTCTTATAGTTATCATGCAATATTTTATATTATACAAAGACCCCCCCATTAATATTCAAAAAACGTGCACACTGATTGGTCAGCGTGTATGTTGTAAATCAGAGTTATAGTAATGGAAAAAGGTCCAGTCGCCCGGACTTTTTCCATTACTATAACTCTTTTTTTTTTTTTTACAGCAACAGAGAATGCAAGATCTCCGTTGCTTCACACTGTCTCGCTATGCTAAACTCGTTTAACATAGTGAGACAGTTTGTAAAAAGCAACGGAGATCTTGCTTTCTCCATTGCTTTTTACAAACTGTTTCGCTATGTTAAATGGGTTTAACATAGCGAGACAGCTTTAAAAAAGCAACGGCTCCGTAGCTTTTTTAAAGCTGTCTCACTATGTTAAACCCATTTAACATAGCGAAACAGTTTCTTTTTACAAACTGTTTCGCTATGTTAAATGGGGTTAACATAGCGAGACAGATTTAAAAAAAGCAACGGCTCCGTTGCTTTTTTTAAAGCTGTCTCGCTATGTTAAACCCATTTAACATAGCAAAACAGTTTGTAAAAAGCAACGGAGATCTTGCTTTCTCCGTTGCTTTTGCCCACAGCTCTGATGTACTGCGTAGGCATACGCATGCGCAGTACATCAGAACTGCCACAGAATACCAGACAGCTGTGGAAGGGCAGCAAGGAGGCATTATACAATGTCATTATTAAAGAAAATTAATTATATTTTTTCTTAAATAATGTCATTGTATAATAGCAATAACCCACTTCTGGGTGTGGGTGATGCTGGATTTACCCAGGGTTGGCTTTGTTTGGTCACTCGGGCTTCGCCCTTATGACCAAACCACACCAACCATGGGTAAATCCAGCATTACCCACACCCAGGTGTGGGTTATTGCTATATACTCTACTAATTATCCTTTTTTGACAACAGCTTCTGCTCCAGATTATATTTAAAAACTCTACCAGTGCTGGTCTTTCACTTAGGACCCCACTAGTTATTTCTCTTTGTCTATACTCTGATATCAATCCTTGATAGGGAAGGCAATCCCTAGCATGCAGTCCAAATCAATTATTGGCTTCTTACCATTCTATTACCTTTTCCTCTCTAGTTATTTGCTCCCAATACCCTGGTTCCTTTCCCAGTTTTCTCCAATAAATTCCAGCCCCTTCTTGACTATTGTCTGTATCCCTAGTTGAAGTCGGCAGTATCTCCTTTCTCTATTCCCATGCTGACTTAGTTCTTGGTATACTTTCTGCTACTTTTTGACTATAATATTCTGTATGGTTATTGTTAATCTCCTTAAGGATCTGCATCCAAAATCCCAGTCTCTCCTTATTTCTTAAGCTTCTCCCCTGTTTAATCACCATCCCTTTCCACTTTGAATTATAACTTTCTGCTTGTGCTATCTATAGGAACCTTTACTGTGTAGCTCTGAAATACCCCTTCAAATGAAGTAATCCCAAACCACCTAGTTCTATTCAAGGAATCAGCTTATCCCACTTGATTCTTACCATCTTCCCCTCCCAGACAAAATCCTTCAGCTCTTTATTAATTGCTATCCACAACTTCTCCTGTGGTTGATAAAAATATGCCTGACCTATATATAAAACTAAAGGGACTTAAAACATTCCATCTGCTTGTATATTTCTATCCATAACAGAATCCTTTTTAATCCATACACCTAAGTGCTTCCTTTATCATGTCCCAATAAATATGGGTATTGCTGAACCAATTAGTGTGTGGGTACATAGTTTACAGCTATTGCCTTTGTTTTTGCTTCATTAATTTTGTATCCCAAAAAATGTGAAACTGTCTCAAAATGTTCCACTACACTGAAATGTCATTTTCTGGTTTTACCATGTACATATAATATCATCTGCAAAGAGAGTCAGGTTTTCTTGACTAACATGCGAATTACATCCTTGAATTTTTTTTTCCTCAGCTTAATATGTTTTTTTTTTTTATAATTTTTATTGATTTTTTGATTAAAACAAATTTACAAACAATCATAGATATTCATCCTTGAATTTCTGAATCCCTTATTTTCTTTGCCAGAAGGTCTACATACGGTATAATGCAAACAACAAAGTGGAAAGAGTACACCTGTGCCTGGATCCTCCGATCAAATAGAAATTGTCAGAGATGAGCCCACCATCTTTAATTTTCACCTTCGATCCCTCATATATTCTCCTAATCAACCTTATAATTTTATCAGGGAATGCAAATGCTTACATTGCCCTGTTCATAAAATCCCAGCTTACTCTACATCAAAACCTAACAACACCAGTGGCATTTTCTTACATTCTGCTTCCCTCTGGATCATCATTGTTCTTTTAGTGTTATCAAATGTTTGCTTGCCCTTCACAAAAACACATTGATCCATATCTATCAGTTTTAGCATCACCTTTGCAATTCTTTTAGCCATTATAGAAGTAAACACTTTAAAATCATGGTTTGGAATTGAAATATGCCTATATGAAGCTGTATCTGATGGCTCTTTACCCTCCTTAAGTATTACAGCCACCACCGCTTTCTTCCAGGATGCTGGTGCTTCTCCTCCTCTTAAAATACTGATAGACAAAACCTTCCAGATCTTTATCAGTTTTTTTCCCTCCTAGCTTCCAAACATCCACAGGAATACTCTTCCTGGGGAGTTTCCTGCAGATTGGTTATGTATTACCATTTTTATCTCATCTCCTCCTATCCTGTTAGCAATTGTGCCTCATCTACCTCTAACCTTGGCGTATTTAATTCTTCCATAAACATTTCAATTTGTACATTTTCTTGATTTCCATATTTCTTTGCTTTGTACCGGCTTTCATAGAATTTCCAAAATATTTTTACTACCTCTACAGGATCTCTTGTTATCTTCCTTGTTATAGGCTCCCTAAATTTAGTGATAGCCCTTTTTATGTTTGGTCATTGTGCTAAAAGTTTTTGTGCTTTAGAGTTTTTATCAAAAACAGTTGCTTAACAGCAATCTTTCCAAACTCATACATATTAGCCTTTATTTTCTGTTTAGCATTCTGTAATTGCTCCTCTCCTTGTTCTGTAAGATTCCTCCTATTCTGCAATACTTTAACATTTGTTAGTCCCTCTAAATAATTCTTGTTACTTCTTAACCATATTTCATTTTCTTTTATTTCCACCCTATTTTTAAACTCCACTTTAATTTTATCATACTCCTTAGCTATATTTTCAGAAGAAATTTATATATTCTCTAATAACCCCCATTTAATTTCCACTACCCATTCCTTAAATTCCTCTCTTTTCAACAGATAAGTGGGAAAGTGCCAGTGTCTCACTTTTATTTTAGTTATTATTGGCATATGATCTGAAATAGTTATTGGATTAGTATCAAAACTTTAAATTAAATGCACATATTCCTGTGAAATACAAGTTATGTCTAGCCTAGCCAAGTTTTTGTATCTTGGGGAATAATGCATAAATTGACTCCAGACTCCTACTACTGAATTCACATATTCCATGCCAAATATTTTCATTAATTTCTTCAAAAATCTACCCTCTTTTGTTATATTTTCCTTTTTGGGCCCGCCATATACATCCTTACTGTTGCAAATGAAATCACAGCCCCCAACTGTAAGTAATATTCCCTGCTTAAAGCTAATTATTTCTCCCACAAATTTCTTAAGCTCCATTACAGCGTTTTTTAGGTGAATTATAAATGCATGCCAGTGTGACCCTCCTCCCTTGCCAGTAGCCCCTTAGCACTACAAATTTACCATTATTATTTTTTATCCTCTTCAATCACTATTGGAGCTCCTCTTGCAATTAATATTATGGTAGGGGATGTGTGGATAAAAGTAACTGTTGTCACTTGATCAATAATTTAATGTGTGGCAACTGTTCGGAACAATGATGAAATACAGTACATGGTTATCCTCTTTTATCAGAATCATACATCTTAATTGTACATAGAATTAGCTATAACTGCTTCTTGGGGGGTTGTCTAGATGAAAGTAACTTACCATCTTATCACTTGCTATACTTAACAGTCATTTATCAAAAATAAGGGATAAATGCATCACAAAATATTCAGACCTTCAGATCTTCTGTGGGCTGGTGGCCACCCCACATCAAGACTCTATAACTGGATTTTGACATGGGCTTAGTGATCACCTCTGCCCTGAACCCCAGCTAGTCTAAAAATAGCCCTGTTCATGTGTCTATACAGAAGGCCACTGTATGCCTGTGGAGAGCTGATGATGCTATTACTTCGTCAGCATTCCTCCCAAACCTCATAGGCCAATATATCTTGTGTTGGGCTGGAGGCAGTGTGGTCATTATTTCTTTACTCTCCTCAGAAATTTCAGTGGGGTGCACAGATGGTAACTGTAGCTTATATAAGAGCACTGTTTTCTCTCTAGAAGTAATAAGTTGGAAGCACTTTGACAATCGTTTTTGTTTCATTTTCCTCACAATCAGACATCTGATGCATTTATAGGTGGCTATTTTTGCTGTTTATATATGTCTGACAGCAGATATTTATATTCTATTTGTTTATTTTTTAGTTTAGTTCTTGTCTGATATCTGAAGGGTAATCAGAAGGTGCTGTATATATGTATGAGAGCAACAGTTTGAAATAAGACTGTGAGTATCTATGCTATCTATGCCTTAATTTTAATCTCAGTTTTTACCAGAGGTCATCATCATCATCATCATCATCAACTCCCTTTTTTCCATTTTCTACATGGGGTCATGGTGTCATGTCAACTGCCACTATCTCTCTTGATAAAGCCACTGTCCTACTTTCCGTGGCAGTCATAACTAATTCTTGCAGGTCTTTGCACACACATTCAATCTATCTCTTTGCTGGATGCCCTTGTTTCCTCTTGCCTTCCACCCATCATTCCCAAATCTTCAGCAGATTGTCTTCTGCTTTTCAGCACATATTCCCAAATGACTGTAATCTGTTCTCTTTGACTTTCACTGCATTTGGAGGTAGTTTAGCTTCTGCTCTGATGTTGTCATGTCTTCATCTCTCCCATAGTGTGCATTCTTCTACTCATCTCAGGCAATTCATCTCCATCAGCTCTAGCTTCAACTGCTCTGCCTTTACTACACAGGTTACTGTACTATACAGTAGCACTGGTAGCATCACTGATTTATATATCTTACTTTTTCAGCTTATTTGGCATTATTCTGCAGCCCCCTCTGATTTTAGCTTGGATCTCCTTACTCAGACTTCCCTTCCCCTCAACCAACCATCACAGATACTTGAAACTGTTAACCTGTTCCATAATGTTCCTTCTGTCTCAATTATCAGCTTTTTCTGATTTCCACATTAGCTGCCATTACAACTTTCTTAACAGTAATATATTTCATCCCCTGTGTCTTTAGTTAAGGATTCCATCCCCTATCCTTTTCTAAAGTTCTTGACAGGGTCTGTCTGTAATGCCACATCATCTGCATGTAGAAGCTTAGTTGAGCTGTCCCCTCCTACCTGTTTGCTAATGTAGTCCATAACCAGTATGAACAGCAGTGGTCTCAGAGCTGAACCCTGATGTACACCCACTCCAACTGGGAACCTTTCTGAAACTCTGAACACTGTTCACACTTGAGTCATTGGGTCCTTGTACATAGCCTGCTCTAACTCTAGCAATGTTTCTGAGACTTTGAACCACCACAGAACTATCCATCAGCGGTCTTGGGACATTAGCATGTGTTTTCTCCAAGTTTACGAATGTCAGGTTGAACTTTCTTCTCATCTCTAACTTCTTCTCAACTATCAGTTTCAATGCAAACATTACAGAAGATCAGTTGAGCTGCATCCTGATCTGAATCCAAACTACTCATCTCCCATTTTACTTTCTGTTATTCTTGTATTCATTTATCATTCACCCTCCCTAGAACATTCATGTAGTGTGACAGGAGTCTTGATACCTCTGTACTGCCCATAGTTGTGGATTCCCCCTTTGTTCTTATACACAGACACTAATGTCCTTTTTCTGTAGTAATCTTGGATATGCATTTCTCTCCATACTGCTATGAATACCCTCAGGAGTCAGTTCTTCCCTGTCTCACACAACATCTTGATTGTATCTGTTGTGACCTTATCTGAGCTTGCCACTTTCCCTGACTTCACTTTCCTTAATGCTGTTTTTACTTCTTCTTTGATGGACTCATCTTCTTATTTCATTATAGACTGTGTCAGAAGTAGTACATCTTCTGTTGAGCTTTTTTTCATTCAGAAGCTGCTGGAAGCATGGTGGCTTCAACCTGCCCTTGATTTATTGTGGACCAATGAGAAGGTTGTTGCTGGTATGCCTGATGAAGGGTGTCTGACTACCTACTCTATCTTTTTATATTTGTCTTGCAACCTGATAGAGTTTCTTTGTGCTGTATACTGAGTCACTTTCCAGAAGCTAGAAAACTCCCTTTGGTACCTTGTTTTTCCCTATAGCAACTCTTATTCCTCTTTGTTAGCCAACCAGTATTCCTTCTTATTCTGGTCCATCTTTTCTATCTCCCACTTTTTCATGTAGTCCTTTTTTTCTTTTGATAGCTTCACAGATTTATTCTGCATTCCATTACCTACTTTCCATATGTACAGTTCTTCCATACCAAGCTCAGACACATATTTGTTTTATAGTACTCACACATGATGTTTTCAGAAGCTGTCATCTTTCTTCAATTCCACTTATTTGCTCTTCTTTCTGAGGTTCTAGAGCTCTGAGTAATTCATTGACCTCTTGGCTTTTCTTCCAGTCAACTTCCAAGTCTTCAGCCTAGTCTCTATTGACCTTTGAGCTTTCTCTGGCCACTACTTGTAGCTGATTGTGGCAACCAGTGGTTTATGTTGTGGGCCAGTTGTTTCACTGGAATGACTTTGCAATCACTGATTCTACCCCAATACCCTTTCTTTACTAGAAGGAAGTCTACCTGATTTTCATGTTGGCCACTCTTGTATGTGATCTTGTGACTGTCTGTCTTGCTGAACCAGGTGTTGGCCACCATCAAACCATTTGCCAGACAGAAGGTTAGAATGAGTTGTCCTTCTTTATTCATGTTGCTCTAACCATGTGGACTCAGGTAGTCCCAATATCCTGTTCTGTCTGCCCCAATATGTGCATTTAGGTCATCCATTATCAGCACATCCTGCTTTATCTAGTAGGTGCTGCTGTCTAAGTGCACTCCTTTCCTCATTATCATAGTGCCCTAGCCTTACACTGTAGTCTGATTACCTATCACTAATTCTGTTGACATCTCTCACTGTTTTTTGAAGCCTCTCCACATGATTTCTAGCCTGTCCTCCTCCTGAGTAGTGGACTCTGAATCCCAAACCAAGTTACTTTGCTGCACTGCCCTTCTATCTTGGACCCTGTATACATAGGATGTCTTGTCTCCTCCTTACCATCATGTCATCCACTTACAAGTGACATCCTGCCAGTGAACTTACATTGAGTATAGCAATCCTTAGTTCATGTTTGGCATGTTGATTGGGTTTATGTTCAGCTGCCACTCAACAGAGCTATCCCAGGTAACCCAAACTGGGCAACCGGACACTATCTGGCCAGTTGATTATTGATCCAGGGCTATTAGGCTTTGTGGTAGGCACACATTGACCAAAAGGGTGCATATACCCCTCCCACCATTAGCATGGGTCCCTGCCATGTCAGAGTAGGCCAGACCCTCAACTCACTTATCACCAGCAAATACTTATGCTCATTTTTGGTGACATATGTAATCTCAACTGAATAACCTAAAGCCAGTTGTTACACTATTAAGTGGCTAACCCTGACAGGGTACACAGTCCATGATCCATGATCTCTTGTCTAGAGGATACTGCACATCACAGCTGATGCCCATAGAGGTTGGTCTATACAACTCTTCACCCCATAGGGCACCATCTAAAGTCTATGCTGCTGTGCACAGCTCCACTCTTGGATGAGTTTGAGGTGGAAAAACTCAGCATGGTTTTAAGAGGTGGAAGGAACCCCAAAGAGACACAGGGAGAATATCCAAACTCCATTCAGGCATTGTCTGGAGGCCAAGATTGAACCTTCTTATTTGTGGGATGAAAATAACTTAACCATAATGCAATTAGTCCGTCTCTTGGCAAGTTGTTAGATTATAGCCTAACAGAAACAGGCAAGATGCACCCAATGTTAGGGAGCACTGAGCAACCTGGCATTATCTCATGAGCCTTAACAGACATATTTCTGATGACAAAAGGACTACATTATCAAGCTGGGCAGGAAAACTAAGGTTTCACTATATTACAGCGTCATACCTAGTGATCTATCAAGAAAATATGGTGGATCTACTTGAGATGAAACAGCAGATGGATACATAGAAAGTGAATACCTATTTTCAGGTGGTGGTAAATGGGGACTATGTTATACTCCCTTCAGTTTTTCAGTGTGTGGTTTCATTAACCCCCAGCCTATCATGCAACTTAAATAGCAGACTTTTGCCATGTCTAACTTGCACTTACCTGGATTAACCATCAACCCAGCCTGGCACGGTGAGAGTAAAATGGCTTGGATTTTGGACAAATGACTATCCTAGTCATCAGAGAATATTACAGTGTCATCTTGGAAAGCTGCTAAATATCTGCTGTGAAGTCTATAGATTTTGTCTATCAGCTTCTGAAATGTTGTACACCCAATGGATACCACAAGGCAATGGTTTATAATGGGAAAGACCATCAGGTGTGGAAAATTGCAATTTTTTTTCCTAAGTGCCTTGAGATAGCCTGATTATAAATAGCTTTTAAGTGTAAAGAAGACAAAAATCTGCTCTTGCTCGGTTTCCCAATCAGTTTGTTCACTTGGAGCATTGAATATGAATCACATTTATATATCCTGTTTAACTTCTTGAAGTCACTGCAAAATCCAATAATCACAACAAGTACCAGCACAATGGTACTATTATTACACTCTGGGATTCTCCTATAATCTCAAGTTTTAGCATTTTCACACTTTGTCACCAACTACTTGGCATTTGACTTTGGTATTTGTTTTTGTTTTCAGTGTACTTTCCAAGTAAAATGCCCATATGCTATTGAATTAAACTGTTTTTGCCAGGTAACTCTGTAGAAATCCATATTTGTGAGTGCACATTATTTTGTTTCCTCTTTTCTTATAGTTTTTCTTCAAATTGAAGGAATGGCAAAGTTCATGCATTACTGTGACCATATATGGAGTACCTTGGTTAGTAAGAATTTCTCAGGGAATTTCTATCCTAGACAAGAGCACTGCTAGTTCTTTCCATGTGGACTTTACCTTGACACTTCACAGGGATACTGCCTGAGGAAATTTTTTTGCATCATTAATAATTACCAGGGTAGACTGGTGACCATGATTTGATTTCACAAATGAACTCACAATGTCCATTGCTATGCATTCAAAATAGGCTTCTATAATAGGCAGAAGTATCAGATTATTCTTAAACCTTGGATTTGTTGATGTCATTTGATGCTCAGGGCAGGCTGCACAAAAGTTCCTGGGAATGGTTGTATTTTGGCACTAAAGGCAGACTAGACTAATTGCTCTCTCTACTTCATAGGACCTGGCCAATGGAATCTAGCCCAAACACTGGCCTTTTTTTTGTTCTTTCCTAACTGTCCACTCAAAATGTGCCTGTTTACTCAATCTGGCTATTCTTTATAGTAGGTTATTTCTTAGCTTGAAATAGGGCTAGGCAGTAGGCATGTTCTGTTCTTTTGTTTCTCCACCTGCATTCTGTGTGTTCTATTTTACTCTGATTAGGGTGTTGTCTCCCACTGATTTTCTTGTTTTTTTTTTTTTTTATTATTATTATTATTGACATGGCTTATCTGGTTGTCAGCCAAGTCAGCATTTCCCTCAGTGTCCTGTTCTAAAAGAGAAGCTGGAGCCACTTCTACTACAAATATTGGGATACATGTCGCATAGCTGAATATAGTTTTGGCGAACCCAAAAAAAAATTGAAAGCAGTTTACCAAACCCACATTCAATGACCATTGAAAGAAATTATTCTGGGGTTATACCCTCCACAGAATTATATAGCAAGATCAAGGTCACACAGCGGTAGACAGAAAGGCAATCTCCACTGCTAGTGAAAGTAGTTTCAGTGAACTGCTTTTGATTTTTGTGTTTGCCGAAAATACTTTTGTTGACCTGACATGTACCTCAAATATGGAACTGACTTTTCACCTGTATCTAATTTTTGCCCTATTAACTGCAGCACTTAAAATACGTTTCTTCCATCAGAAGTACTAGATTCTACCCTTTATCTTCTCATGATTGGTTCTATCTGCTTGTACTTTGAGTCACGGTATTGTTGCTGGCTGGCCCTGTGTTTTGGTATAGTAGGAAGAAGTCTGAGAATCTCCATAGGTGCCCCTTTTTCTTTTTGTTCAGTATAAGATACAACTGTCCTTTTCTCAGTTCCTGTTGCTACTTCCCCTAGTGTGTTCTTACCTAGAGACATCTCCATTAATCTCTGTGCTAACTTATTTTATTATTTTAACTACTGAAGTCTTTCGGTAACACTCACTCACCCTGTCATTCCCTATACTGGCATCCTTCAGTGTTTTAACAACAGTCTTTTGATACATACCTCCATTGTGTTTTGTACTCCTCTATTTTTCTCTTTTCTGAGAGTGTGCTCTACTAGGAGTACACCTGGTGGAACCTTTTCCCTTCTAGCTTCCATAACTCTTCACATTGGGAAGATCTTGGCCAGATGGTTCCCTTGGCTACAGGATGTAAATGTTTACCCAAGAGAGTCTGCATTACTGCTTGTGTTACAGGCATATAACCTCCATTATTTGCATATTAGCTAGCCACTCTAGTTACATAGAGGGATAAAGCCCTGACTATGACTCAAGCACCCCAGGTTTGGTTAGCGTTTTGGATGACTAACAAGGTGGTAGGGATGGATGGGCATGCCTATTCCAAGGGGGAGGGTGGTACATGGGTGTCTCTTTACAATGACCTGTGGTGGAGGCTGAGGGCGTTGCTAGAGGAGATGTGATCTGCAAGGTGGAAGGTAGGCCTGGCTGGGCTGCTGTAGAGGTGGGACGATATGACTCACATCCACATTGCACACCCACCCAATACAAAACCACATTGCTGCAAAGGAGGAGGGAAATGAGTAGGTAATAAAGTGCAAAAAAAACACACATGGATGCAGAGATGTGCTGAGCTCTTAAAATACTCTTAGGATCCATGACCTGCTCCAGCAATACCAGTATACATCAGGAGGGGGGCAAGGAAATAGCTGATAGACCCAGCATAGACAGGAGAACTGTGATGCTGTTCCAGTACCAGTGATAGAAGGAAGGAAATTTTTTTCTTATTAGTTGTTTTATGTTTGCAAATCTATCGTACTTTCACCACTGTAGTTATCTTTCTTAAGTCCAGTAATCCTACAAATTTTTTCCTGTTTCATAAGTTTGATTCTAGCACAATGATAGAACACAGATCTTGCACTTCTAACAGTTAATCATTCAGCCTTGTCAGACTCTGTTAGTATGATCTCAAACACACCATGTTTAACAGACTACCTCCTAGTATTAAGAGTATTTACAGGTACAGTATTACTGTTATTTCTAAATCACTGAAAGCAAGCTAGTCCAAATGATGCTATTTTTTCTCTTAGCTACAGGTACACGAAGCATGCTTAAGTGAAGGCTTGGCACTAGCCTGTTGTGCATACAAGTCTGACTTAGAATAGTTAGCCTCACTTAATTACAAATGCTCTATTGCAATGACTAGTACTGCATGGAAATCATAGGAAATACAAGGTCATTGAGTCTTATCATTTATGACTTCTATGTACCCTTAGACTGTACCTACTTTTTCAAGATGAGCTAAGCCAATCAAGCCAGGGTTAAATCTGTAAATACCCATCAAATCATTCAGTTCTCATTTGAAGGAAGATGATTTTTCAGAGGTGAGGAAGACACTGCATAATGAACCTATCTCTTTACCATATTTTATTTATTCACAGATGAAAATTTTAATCTGTGTCTGTGGTATTTCTGGTACTATTTGATCTGTGGAGAAACAAGAGATCCAGGACCACTGGGCCTATAATGGCACAAAAGATAAGGCATAGATCTCCACTTAGATGTCTATAAGATGTTGAATAAAGAGACCGCTCTTCCAGTCTTTTCTGTTAACTTAAGGGTTTTAAGCCCATCATCTTCTTATTTAGGAACCTCTGGTGTCTTTTTTATAGATTAATATATCTAGTAAGGTACATCCAAAAGAGGGCATTGTATTCAATAATTGGCCTAATCAATGCCGAATATAAGGGGAGAATGACCTCTTCAGCTGGATGATATTCATTTTGCAATTAACTGCACTAAGTAGAAGGACTTTCTTGTTACTATTGTCATATAGTGATCAAAGACCAGGGAATTAGCAACCCAAGTTTCAAGGTCTTCAACAGCATTTTCATTTTGCATTTGGATGTTGTCTGCATTATATTCTAGGAGGGGGTTATTTATTAAATGTGACAGTATTGCACCTCTTAGCATTTAATTTGAGCCCATTTTTAATAAACTAGGTATTTACAAGTGTATGTTCTTGCTGAAGGGCTTTGGCATTAGCGGGGTCCTTGATAATTACTTCCAGTTTACAGTCATCTGTAAACTTGGTTAGCCAGCAGTCTTGGCTTATGTTCTGGAAATCAGAAAAGTAAATGGCAAACGAAGGAGGTCTAAACACTGAGCCTTGTGTGGCATCATTGGTCACATTCATATTCTCTGATTAGGCTTAGGGAAGGGTTACAAAGAGAGAGCTGAGACAGGCTCAGCTCTCAGACCCTACATTACAAGGCCTGAGGCAGGTAACTAGTGAGGCACCTAATTCTCAAGAGAAGGGGGAATCTGTATACTGGGACAAAGGGTTACTGTATAGAGAGTGGACCCCTGAGGGAGGGCTAGAAGCTGGGAGGATACAGCAGTTGGTAGTGCCTAGAGCCTACTATCTGGCCCTTCTAGCCATAGCCCATGACATTCCCTTTGCAGGTAATATGGGCATAACATTTACAAAGAGACGTATTATGTAGAACTTCTATTGACCTGAAAATTCCAGAGATGTAACAGGGTACTGCAGGACCTGTGAGCTGTGCCAAAAGATAGGCAAGGCAGGAGATAAGGTAAAAGCTCCTTTGATGCCTTTGCCTGTGATTGAGGAGCCATTTCAGGGGGTAGCTATGGATATTGTGGGGCCTCTGAGTACCCCAAGTTCCACAGAAAAAGGTATATCCTAGTGGTAGTAGATTATGCTACAAGATACCCTGAGGCAGTGACTTTGTCCTCCATTGAGGCGGAAAAAGTGGCAAATGGTTTGTTAGAGATTTTCAGCAGGGTATGTTTCCCAAAAGAAATACTGACTGACAGGGGTGCCACTTTCATGTCAGACCTGCTGGCTTGTCTGTAGAAATACTGTGGGGTGAAGCACCTGAACACCACCCCTTACCATCTCCAGATGAATGGTCTTGTTGATAGGTTAAACTCTACACTCAAGTCCATGCTACAAACATTTGCAGACCAGTTTAAGAGGGAATATGACAACTATTTGCCACATCTGTTGTTTCCTTACATAGAGGTTCCCCAGGAATCCATAGACTTTTCCCCCTTTGAGTTTCTGTATGGGCATAGGGTGAGGGGACCTCTAGATTTAATTCAAGATGAGTGGGAAGCTGAGTGTGAATCTCACAAAGAGTCTGTTGTGGCATATATCCTAAACCTCAGTACAAGGCTCAGGAAACTCATGCGCTTGGACCATGAGAACCTGACAGAAGCCCAACAGTAGAAAAGGGTCTGGTATGACAGGAATGCTCGAGCTAGAGAGTATGCTGTAGGGCAGCAGGTAATGGTTCTCATTCCTATCCGACACAACAAGCTGCAAGCAGATAGGGAGGGACCCTACAAGGTGGTAAGAAAGATAAGTGATGTTAACTACATGGTAGAAATGCTAGGCAGGAGGCAAGAGCACAAATTGTAAAATGTTAACATGATGAAACCTTACCATGATAGGGAGGCCCTTCTGCTGAGTGTTTGCAGAGGATTGCAGGAGGAGTCTGAGGGAGATCTGGTGAATGATCTCCTCAGTGAAGCTTGGAATGACACCTCAGTGGAAGGAGTAGCAATGGCCCTGAAGCTATCTCCTACCTAGGTTTGAGAAATCTGAGCAGTGTTACAGGAGTTTGGGGACATGTTCACTGGGAAACCAGGGTGCACCCACCTGGTGCAGCACCAGGTGGATACATGACCCCAAAGACCTATTAGGAAGGCCTCTTACAGGGTGCCTGAGAGAGTCAGACCCTGAGGGAGGGGATACAGGAAATGTTAGAACTAGAGGTAATTCAAGAGTCCAACAGTCCCTGGGCCTCCCCAGTGATGCTGGTGCCAAAGAAGGATGGCATAACCAGGTTCTTTGTGGACTACGGGAAATTAAATAGTCACACAGAGTCAGATGCTTGCCCCATGCCTAGAACAGATGAAGCCCTAGAGCAGCTGGGTAGGACTAAGTATCTTACCACCACTGATCATACCAAGGGTTACTGGCAGGTGCCCTTGACTCCCAGTGCTAAAGGGAGGTCAGCCTTTGTGACTCCTTTTGGCTTGTATGAGTTCACAAAGATGCCCTTTGGGATGACAAATGCCCCAGCAACTTTCCAGAGGATGGTAGATCATATCCTAGCAGGAGCAGGAGGGTTTGCCCTTGTTTACCTACATAATATTGCCATCTACAGCTATTCCTGGCAAGAGCACATTCAACATGTCAGGGAGGTGCTAGGCAGACTACAGAGGGCAGGGTTGACCATTAAGCTGAGCAAATGTCAGGTGACTATGGCAGAGGTCTCCTTCCTGGGACATAGAGTGGGGAGTGGTAAGAACAGGCCAGAACCTGCCAAAGTGGAAGCCATTCAGGCATGGCCTACAACTGTTACCAAAAAGGTGAGAGCATTCTTAGGGACAGCAGGGTACTACAGGAAGTTTGTTCCCAGTTATAGTGCCATAGCTGCTCCCCTCACAGCCCTGACAAGGAAAACCAGGCCAGATAAGGTAGTATGGACCACAGCATGTGAGCAGGTATTCCAAAAGCTTAAAGAAGCTTTGGGAGGACGCCCTGTGTTAGCCAGTCCAGATTACAGCAAAGAATTTGTTGTGCAGGTAGATGCTTCGAACCATGGGGTGGGGGGCTGTACTTAGCCAGATTTCTTCAGAGGGAGAAGAGCACACAGTGGTTCATCTCAGTTGTAGTCTCCAACCCAGGGAGGAATGCTATGCAGCTGTAGAAAAGGAATGTCTAGCCATAGTGTGGGCACTGCAGAAACTTCAGTCTTATCTGTATGAAAGGAAATTCACTGTAGTTATAGATCACAATCCCCTAACATGGTTACACCAAGCCAGCCAGCAAAATGCTTAGTTGCTAAGATGGAGCCTAGGGTTGCAAGCTGATGATATGTCAGTGCAGCACCACAGTGGGGTTAGAAATGCCAATGCAAGACAGGGAATGGGGTAAGGTTACTCAGATAGACCTAACTCTCTCAAGCAAGGGTCACTTGAAAAACTAGCTTGAGTTCTCAGGGAGGGGAGAAATGTGAAAAACTGAAAGGTTGCCAGCCTAGCTAGATAGAATTTTGTAAATAATTCTGTCATTTGTAAACATTAATGTAATTCATATGCTGGTTTTACAAATGTAAAAGAGAATTATATGTTATGATTAAACTATATGTTGTACTGAGCTTCAAAAATGTAACCAGAGTTCACTCTGCTGGAATAAGGCTGATAAGTCAAGCATTGTATGATTGTTTGATCTCAAACTCAGATACGTGATGTCTGGACCAGCAAATTATTTCTATTGTTTTGAGACCAGAGTTAATTGCTAGATTTTTACATGTGTAATGTCTTTTATTGCTGTGGCTTCCTGGCCAGGTGCAAGATCAAAGAACTGTTAAAATTCTGAGTTTCTGTTAGCCTGGGAAATTAAACCAGAGAAGTGTCAAGAATGATGTAATCTAAAATGAGTCAGCAGTGATGTATTATCAATTTAAGACTTTCTCAGAGAGACAGAATCAGAGCATTTTGCATTTGTCTTCAGAACTGACAACATCACCAGCAGTCTGCCTTTGCTCTGTATGTATGTAAGTTATTTAGAACATTGTTTCTCTTAGAAATAGATAGAAAATAGTAAGATTAGAGTAGCTGTTTTCTATATTTATGTCAGACTGTTCTACAGTGTTATTTTAAGCATTTTCCTGTGATGTCTGAACTCTTGACAAGAACTGTGTTGAATTGAGGAGATTTGTCTTGTGTTTTTATTATTTATTAAATATTTTTAAACCTTTCAACTGTGTCTGTTTTGTATAGAGATAATTTAAGCTCTAGAGTACATTGCATGTATATAGTCATACTGTCCAAGCCACTCCAATAAGCCTTGCTGTTTGTCATACTTACTAATAGGATAATAATAATATTGCACAGTAAAATTGGACAGCCTTTGGTAAAGGCCTTATTAGGAACTGAGTTGAGTGAGTGGTTGGTGGCAGTGATTTCTACTTTATAGCCTGGGCAGAGAAAGGGGCATAGCTGGAGAACCTGTGCCAGCCTTCCCCAGGAGTGTCTGTGTGTTTGTATATAACTCATGTCTCAAAGTGTGTATGTGTCAGCTACTTGGGCAGGGTCACAAAGCCCTGGTTGGACAGAGAGGGTGCTGGACGATTTAGCTTGACCACTAGGCTGAGACCTGTTCCCTATAGCTGTGCCAGTGGGGTGTCTTATTGGGGATCTAGAGAGAAAGAGAGAAATTAGCCCCAGACTGACTGTGATCTCTGTGTGCTGTTAAGGGAAATTGTACTTCATTGTGTGTGTACTTGTTACCCTTCCTAATGTGCATGCCCCTCACTGGTGCTAGTGGTGAGGATTGAGGTTCCTTGAATACTGGGCCACTGCACAGGCATCACAGTATGCACAATAATTAGTCTCTCAAAAACATCCAGCTACATCCAGAGTTATTAATAAGCTCATTAACACACCACGGGCTTCTTCTGTTATGTGATACACAGCAGATAGCTTCTAGTAAAGAATAGAACTCAAGAAAGCAGGCAACGTTTTGTCCACAGTATACAAAACTGAAGTTATCCCCTCATTCTCTACCAAGGTAGTATAAAAGGTAGTGTATGGCAAACAGTGTAATAATTATTGTCAACTTTATGCCTTGAAAGCATGTTTAATGACAAAAAAACTGAAGTTCAAAAAATAAATGCATTTTTATCAAACAAGTCAGTCTGCAGTCTGCCATAAATCAAGTCATCTTTCTGGCACGTATTTACACAGTGCACCAAACTTTACACTTAAATGCGGTGTTCTTTTCTAAATAATACTATGGCATTGCAGCTAATAAACATAGAGTAGTACTTATACAAACCTCTAGACAGCAGAGTAGCTCTTTTAACAAAACAGTTTCACCTTTAACCCTGGCAGTAATAAATCCAGTTGGCTTCTCCTTTCAAGGCTCAGGTCCCTTATCTTTTAAGGATACCCTTTGGATTAACTTCCTTCTTGCTTCTGGTCTATGTAACTCCAACTATAGCCCTTCTAGGACTTACATCGTATGTAAATGTCATGAATTTGCTGTACTTTAATAGTGATTCAAATACCCGTATGTGCAGCTGTCCCTATTTACCTCTAACATCCTTGCTTGTTTCTGTGTTAATCTCCTTAAAGGGACCATCCATCATTGTGCTATCTGACGCTTCTAGGTCAGCATATTTAAAGGGCCCAGACAGAAGACCAAAATCCTGAAAGTGCAAAATACTGAAAACTCAAAATCCTGAAAACACACAGGATACCAACACTCACTATATTCCAGCACAAGTACATACAGAAACATATTACTCTTCAACTTTATGCAGGGGGGCAAGCCCCCCCTGCACACCACACCCCCTGCTACTTAAATGTATCAACTTCGAGATTACACTTCACTACACTAAGTGCAATATTGAAGTTGATATATTTAAGTAGCAGGGGGTGTGGGGGGTGCAGCCCCCCACATGGGGGGTACAAGGGGGGCTTGGGCCCTACTTATACTTGCAGAACAGTAATATAGTTTGTTTTTTATTTGTTTCTGTATGTACTTTTGCTGGAATATAGTGAATGTTGGTATGCGTGTATTTTCAGGATTTTGAATTTTCAGTATTTTGAGTTTTCAGTATTGTGAACTTTCAGGATTTTGGTCTCATGATTTTGGTCTTCAGGATTTTGAGCTTTCAGGATTCTGTAGTGCTCCTATATATATATATATACATATATATATATATATATATATATATATATATATATATATGTGTGTGTGTGTGTGTGTGTGTGTGTATGTATATATTCTTTCTTGTTGTTTTCATTCTCTATTTATTTATTTATTGACTGCTAATAACCACAGATGTTACCAGTTCATTAGCTGCTGTTTAAAATAAATTATTTAATGTTATCCAGTATCATATTGCATTTTATTGTCTCCATCACCTTATATAAAATGACAGCATAAGTATTGTGTGTGCACATACCATGTAAACTAAAGCATAGCCATTAGCACAAAGGATTAATTCCCTGATCTGCTAAAGGGCTATGTCCTGTAGTCCATGATTCAGGGGTTGAATCATTCCACCTCCATTTGCTTGCTGTATGACAGTGAGCAAGCCACTTAACCTGGCAGCAGTGCCAGGTCATCCCTGAAAATAAGACATTTATATCCAGTGGGCTTGTCAGTTTAACAAACTAATAAAATAAAAACAAAAAAAAGCATGGACCAGCACATGAACAAACTCAGATATAACTCCATTTATACTTTAGTTTGGGGGCATTTTGTATCTTGAATGTAAAGAATGAAATGTTTTTTCTAAGGTTTACAGATCTTATTACAGTCTGCCATGCAACTTGGTATTTTAAATCAGTTGCTTCAAGGAACACATATATTCATTATCTGGGTTGCCTTTGCCTCTCCCTCCCCAAATACTTCAGC
The DNA here is from genome assembly GCF_019279795.1 of Protopterus annectens. Lineage (NCBI taxonomy): Eukaryota > Metazoa > Chordata > Ceratodontiformes > Protopteridae > Protopterus > Protopterus annectens. The sequence goes on from NC_056744.1 coordinate 284,059,857, forward strand.
ACTGGTCTTATTCTGAACAGTATAAACACTGCCCCGGTTGTGACATATGTATATCAATGATGCAGAAACATACACCTTCTGACAGTAGTCTGTATTCTCTTTATTATCTGAGATATATTTTACATTCTTTGATAAGCAAGAGCATCTTGGTATAGCAGTTTTGATGTGCATGCAGAACTACACCAGTTAGGCTATCAAATCTTAAAAAAACTATTAAAAATAAATAAACGAAACTGCAAGAAGCTGCGATGCAATTTATTTTATAATAATGTTAATCTGTTTTCTCCATAGTCTTTTCAATGTTTTATACATTAGTCTGAAAATTTAAAGATCTTTAGCAACTGAAGCAACAAATAATTACGAAGGAAGAGTAAATCTATCAGAGAGCTTAGGTTTATGAGGTACAAGTAATCAAGCCACAAAACTGATTTATTATGTAAACAAGTTAAAACAACAGGGGGATAGAAATGACAGATAACTAGAAACATGTTTCATGTTGCTTTCCCTTAATCTAGAATGTTGCTATTCTCATCATTGTTCAGTGTGTGTGTGTGTGTGTGTGTGTGTGTGTGTGTGTGTGTGTGTGTGTGTAAATAACTAGAATGCATGAGGAAAATGTAAATAAACAGAACAATATGCAATATTAAACTGTTTGTGAAAAATAAATGCCTGGTAATATTGCTCTTCATGCCAGAATAAATACAGTTTAATTTTCTAAGTTCTGAGTTGAAGCAATGGGCATTAAATTTGCTTCATCATATCTATTTCAAATGCCATATATCATTTTCTTGACTATTTCTAATGCTCCAAGTTTATCAGTAACTGTTACATCTCACTGTAAATACAACACATTAAAAAGTGACTAAACTGTAAATATAAAAAAAAAATCTGTATTTAAATAAAATATGAGACACCAAACGGTGTCTAATAGATGTATGTTTTATACTCTAAATCCTTGTCTGCATTATATTTCACTGAACTACATACCATGAGCTGTTTAGTGAAGCTCATGTAGGAGAATTTCATAATACAGCATTTTGCTCTAAAACACCTTAATCTTAGTTTCTTGTATGTAAAGAACATTTTTTCCAGAATCCTTGAGCTAAAACCTGATAGTCAAGACCCTCTTATTTTGTACTTTTATCCTCAAACTATTTATTATAACATGCATGTATATTTAAAGGGCCTAGCCACAACTATGCTACAATATATATTTTCTTTCTTTCTTTCTTTCTTTCTTTCTTTCTTTCTTTCTTTCTCTGTTTATTTATTTATCTCCCTTATCACACTCTTAGAATGAACAAATATTATCCTCATATGACTAAGAATGACTACATGACTAGCTTAATAGAACACGTTTCGTAGGAAGTTACTGGGCTAAAGACCCTTGGGTCTTTACAAGCATAGCCAAGTTCTTACCTTTATTTCCATGATGAGCACTATTGCCCCTGTCCAAGAAGGACAAAGGTGGAACCCCTGTGGTGAATTTAAGCTCACCCATCCAATCGTCCAGATTGCGTTTGAAGAGAGCCAATGAAGTGCTCTGTTTGACATGAAGAGGAGGTCTGTTCCAAAGGTGTGGTAACCTCTGGGAGATAAATCTGTCCCTCCACCAGGTTTTATTAATATCACATACCAGGTTAAGGTCTTTAGAGCAAGTAACCCTTGTACCATTTGACTTTTGGATATGAAGCATTCCCAATAACACAGGGTCAGAGATTGCCTTATATGCAAGGTAGATATCACCTCTGAGTTGTCTGTATAAAACAGAATAAAGTGACAGTGATTTCAGATGATCACCATAGGACAGATGGTGAACACGTTGAATTTTCCTTGTGAGGAACCTTTGTGGTTTGTCCAATTCTGCAGGTGCTTAGAAAGGTACATACCAAAAGGGGCATTGTACTCAATTATTGGCCTGATGAGGGAAGAGTACAGGCAGGTAATAACTTCATTTTTACTGGAGGCAATGCCTTATTTAGGATATGAGCAATATAGAATGCCCTTCTTACCACTGTGGAGACAAAGGTAAGGTTACTCTCAACCTGTGTGCCCAGGTCTCTCACCACTGAGTGCTACGGTGTTAAGGTGTTAAGGTGTTGCTATTAATGTGGTAGTTAGCAGGAACATTGCTTTTACTGAAAGGAATGCTAATACATTTTTTTGCATTGAGTTTAAGGCCATGACTTTGGCACCTATCATTTGTTTAGGTAAGACCCTCTTGTAGGATGTTGACATAATTTAGAGCTTCTATGACTGCTCCCAGTTTGCAGTCATCAGCAAACTCTGTCAGCCACAGACCTTTAGTTTTTGCTTGTACTTTGGAGAAATAGATTCTAAACAGTAGGGGTCTGAGAACTGATCCATGTGGAACACCACTAGTTACAGGTCTGCTGTTGGAGGTGGATTCCCCTATTTTTGACTATTTGAGTTCTGTCTGTGAGCCAGTTAGTGACTCATCTAATGATATAAGGGTTGATGCCTAGTTGGATGAGTTTGTCAATGATGCCTGAGTGGGGGATAGTGTCAAATGCCTTGGCTAAGTCCAGGTAGGTTGTATGTACAGATTACCCCTCATTCAGGGCGTTGGTGACTATCTTGCAGAAGTCCACCAGGTTTAACAGGCATGCTCTCCCTTTGACAAATCCAAACTGAGTAGGGTCAAGTGTTTGGAGATTACCTATATCTTTGTTGCTAAGGTCCATGATGATGCATGACCTTGCAGATAAGGCTAGTCAGGCTAATAGGTCTATAGTTCCCAGGGTCAGTGTAAGCACCACCTTTGTGAAAGGGAATAACAGTGCCTGTTTTCCATTCAGCTGGTATGAAGCTGGAACTTAGGCCATGATTGAAAACAGTACCCAATGGTGTTGCTAATTCATGTTGGAGCCCATGTAGGACCCAGCCTGGGATGTTATCAGGTCCCATAGATGCTGTGTCTTTGGCCTTAGAGAGGACATTTACAATCTGCTCCTTAGAGATACAAGGTAGGGGACAAATGGCAGGGATGTCATGGGGTACATGTGGCGGGGACAGGGGAGTGAAGTTTTCACAGAACCTGTTGGCCAATAGGTTTGCTGTGTCCACAGGCTCAGTATATGTGGTATCATTAACTGCCAGTTCTGCACAAATCTGGGTCTTTACTTTTAGGTTACAGATTTAAATATAGAATGTCTTGTAGTTGTCCTTTGTTGAGGAAGCTAATTTGGACTTGTAGTTTCCTTTGAAGGACTTCACAAGAAGTCTTATTTGCTTGTTTAAGCTGAGGAGGGAGTGTTTCCAGTTTAGGAGGGCTCACTCCCTCTTATTCTTAGACAACAATTTCTTCCTCTTTTTGTAAAGCCTGTTAATGGTAGTTGTCCACCAGGCAGGTTTGCTCTTCCTTGAGGAGCTTGTTGTGGTCCTATCAGGTAACAGCTGTAAAGTCTACCATATGTATACTACTACTCTGTAATGTCTCTCTTGTAAATGTTTCTTCTCTCTATAAACTTATGGAGATTTTCTCCCCAGGACTCCGCTGAAAATGGGCACTTGTTGTCCAGTCGGACTATCCTGGTAAACAAATGTTAAATAAATAAATAAAATACTGCCAAGTCAATGCAGTTATACAGGTGTTGTATAAAGCTTTGGTTTAGAGCTTGGCATAGTTGCCAGTTCCATCTGAGGTAGGAGGTGCAATGAAGCTATTTATACAATCCCGTAAGACGTTATAATCTGCTTTGGAGAAGTTTTATAGTGTATTTGCTGCTGGGGTGGGGTTAGGTGTGATAGTTACTTCGAATGAGACTGAATTGTGGTCAGATCTCACCAGGGAGGACCTCACAGTGTGGGGTGCTACAGTGGTCCCCCATATTGGTAAGCACCAGATCCAGGATGTTGGCATCCCTTGTGAGGTGTCAACCAGCTGGTCCAGGGCTTTGGAGTCAACAAAGTTGAGGAACCTTTTGGACAAGTGAGTTTGAGCATGAGTACTTTACCCAGTCAATGGATGGATAGTTAAAGTCACCCCAAACCATGGTGTTTGGATGTATCTTGAGAGACTCAAGTAGATACAAATGGGCAGAGTGGGTGGCCTGATTCATGTAGGGGGTCTTGTAGCTGTCAGTGACTTGAATAAGTGTCCTACTAACAGTTAATTGCACCTGAAGTGTCTCCAGGAATCATGCTGTTTAACCAATTTGGAGGTGCATTTATCTTTAATGAATATTTATACACCACCTCCTTTAGTTTTCATACCTTCAGTTTGAGGTCTGAACGTGTGGAAGGAGGTGTAAACCCAGTATAGCTGCGGTGGTGTCCACAGCCTTGAACCAGGTCTCAGTGACTGCACAAATATCTGTGTCTTCCAAGATGAGGACAACTTCCAGTGAGTGCAGTTTCATGTTGAGTCTCCTAGTGTATAGCAGAATAACATTGAAGTTGTTTTTTAGATGGAGTTTTTACACTGGGAATTTTATTCTTGAGACACTGCCTAAAAAGACACTATGGGGGTGGAAGGAGCCTTAGCCAGTAGCCAAAATCCCAGGGGTGATAGATCTCTGGAAAAGGATCGAGTTCTGTTGAATGACACCAGAAACTAAGCTAATTATTGAAGTGAATAATTTTCTGTTTGTATTGAGGCATCATCCTAGGTGAAGGTAAAATACTGCTTAAGGCTAGGGACATACCTGACTGAGGCACATAGTCCAAGAGCACTGTCATGTCTATCTTCATGTAGTCCAGAGTGGTGCATCTCAAGTCATTCACAATATGGGCTATGACAGAGTCATAACAGTACCTGTTGTTGAGAGACTTGAGTGCATGTGTGATATGGCGTATTCTGGCACCTGAAAGACAGCTGACCGTGCCCTTTTCCTTATCCAGCCTGGTGAGAGGGATATCAATGTGTCTCACAATGGAGTCACCTATGACTAGTATGTTTTAGTTTCTGTTTTTCCTTAAGGTTTTGACTGGTGAGACACTGGTGCATGAGCTATTATGTGTAATGTGTTCTGCAGAGGAAGTATTATGTGTTGCGTGCTTGTGTTTGTGTTTGGGAAGTCTCTGGTGTTTAGGTATGTTTCTGGTGAGGACCTCCCCATATGTAGGTATGTGTGATGTGGGTTTGGGTCAAGTAAGGAGTGAGGTTTGCATGCTGGCAACCCACTCATTGTCATATGTACTGACTGATGTGTGAGAGAGCATGGATTCAAGGTTCTTAATATAGTTGCATCTCTTACATGTTGTGTTTGTGTGTACTAGGAGTAGAGGGTTGTCAGTGAACATGAGATAGTTGCTACATTGCCTCAAAATGCCCATGTCAACCAAGCTGGCTGGTGAAACTGTGGGAAATTGTCCAACCATAGTGATAGGTAAATTTATATGATCAGGAAAAGAGGTCACACTCAGGAGTCACTATTGGGTGAGAGGTGTGTTGGTACCTCTGAGGCTAGGCTTAGTGTTCCACCTGACAGTAGAACAGGGCCACAAGAAACCTCTGGAGGACCACAAGCAAAGTATTAAAGGAAAATTTAGCAAACAAAACGTTTGTGTCTGTAACTACCAACAGTAACCACCACTACACATCAAAGCACAATGGAATGCTACACACAAACAAGTACAAATGCGGGGTTTAAGCAAAACAAGAAAATACTCTTTTTAACTCAAACTAGCAATAAGAACACTCTCTCTCTGAGCTCAAGTCCAATCACCTTTGATTAGATGGGATCCAGACAGCACTCTCCTGACACAAAGGTACAGAAGGGCCTTCACCAACAAAGGTGGCTTGGAGTTCATGCTCAGATATTACAAAACAGACCCAGAAATCGGAAACGTGAAACTGGGCAGTGCTACAGCTGAACTAGTACAGTGTACAGTAAAATATGACCAAAAATTGTTCAGACAATTCAAACAGACACTGGAAAGCAAATACAAATAAAAAGTGCAGTATTAGAGCAAAAACAGGCATTTATAGCTAGCAGGAATCAACAGATGCTTCATATATTTCAGTATCTCTGTGAAGAGCTGGTTTTAGTGTTCAAGTGATACCAGTCTAGATTCAGTGAGTCTGAATCTAGCCTCTGCTATAAAATGCCGAAGTACTAGAAATTAAAAGTGCATAAACTCACAGTCACAACAGCAAAATGCAGTTTAAATAATGCAGAAATTCACCAGAAAATCCCAGCATAGAAGAGTGTAGACCACACTCTCCTGCCACAAGAGTCTAGACCACAAATCTTCCTGATGTAAAACAACTAGGTTTGGAGCACAGGTGCTTAAGCCAGAACTAGGAAACTTTAGAATAACTAAGACACATCAGAATAATAGACACAATAGGCCTACAACCATCAATTACCAGCTAGAATGGTGTAGGCTACCCTCTCCTGCCACAAGAGTTTAGACCACTAATCCTGCTAATGTAAGTAAGTGGTCTGGAACCCAAGTGTTTAAACCAGAATAAATACACTTAGAATAAGAGGCACAATAAGCCTTCACCAGAAATTCTCAGCTTAGAAGGGTGTAGGCCACACTCTCCCACCACAAGAGCCCACACCACAACCCTTCCAATGTAAAGTAACTAGTTTGGAGCCCAAGTGCTAAAACCAGAACTAAGACACTTACAGAATAACAAACTCAATGAGTCTTCAACCAGAAAGTTCCAGCTTAGAAGAGTGTAGGCTATACTTTCCCACCACAAAAGTCTAGACCACAAATCCTCCCAAAGTAAAATAACTGGTTTGCAACCCAAGTGCTTAAAATGGAACAAAGACACTTAGAACAACAAGCACAATAGACCATCACCCAGCAATTCCCAGCTCAGAAGGATAGAGGCTACCCTCTCCTCCAACAGGAGTGCAGACAACAAACCTTCTTAATGTAAAATAACTGGCCTGAAGCCCAAGTCCTTTAACCAAAACTAAGACACTTAAATTACAATTTAATCAGGCTACTAAATGCAGCAGAATAAATGCAGTTCAACACTATAACAAACAAGCAGTAAAAGCAAAATAAAGTAGTAAAGTATGAAGAGACACAAAAACAGTAAAAGCAACTGAATAAAGTGTTTTATTTCTTTTTTTAATTAAGTAGGAAGGGGGAAACAGAAGATAATTCAAGGTTAAGAAACTAAGTGACACAATTACAGTAAAAGCAGCTGGATATATATTTTTAAGTGGGAAGGGAGGAAACAGAAAATAATTCAAGGTAAAAAAACTGAGGGGGTGGGCCTTCCCAAATTATCTCACTGTACAGAATAAAATGAACTGATGCAAAGGGACTGGGAGGAGTGTCCAATATCAAATTTATAGTAGAGGTGGGCAACTCAAAAGCCACCAAGTTTTAAAAACACAACAATAATTTGGTGGGATGGTGGGAGAAAATTGGAGACTAAAACAGAACCCAAGTAAAAAAACTTGGAACTTAAACCTGAGATATGTTCACAAAACACAAAAGACACGGCTATTAAACAATTCTGTTAACAACCACAACCTAAGAGCACAGCCATAAGAGATTCAAACTTCACAAGCATTAGCAGTGGCTTGTTTCCCACAAAAGTGACTGCAAACTGAACAAACATAATTTTATGCATGAGGGGTGTCCATCTTGTTGATATAATGCAACACTTTTTAGCACAACTGTGATCTAGAACATTCAATTTGCCTTGTTCCATACACAGGTACAGCTGCCTGACATACTCCATTTGTAATGAAGTGTCTCCATATATTAGTGCAAGCCAAGTTTGCTCTGTGCCTCAGCCTCTAGTCATGACTGTAGAGCAAGCTTGCATGCTGCTTGTGTGCTTCACTATACTACAGAAGCTGGTATGAGAGTGTATCTGTTTGCTACATTTCACTATTAATATTCATATCTTTTTCCTTCATGACTACTGTGCTCTTGTTTACCTGCCTAGGACACCTGTGACCTGCACATTATCTTTGCCCATCCGGTATGTGTCTATTTTATTGCCCATGTGTTATACCCCTGCTAGAATGCTATGTGATGCATAGTATGTGCTTAATGATGATGCTTTTATGTCTGTCTTTCCATATTACAATTGCATCTCAACCCCTCACCTTCAGCAATGAAGACACAGGAGGACATGTCAGGTTGGTTTTAGTCTTTGTATTACCCTCATCTGTCATATTTGTTTGATATGTAGCATAGATGTCACCTCTCTGTTATATAAGGTCCTTAAACAAACCACAGCCACAAAGTTCTGATAAGTCCATATCATCATTAGCATTGTAGTCATACAGTTGTTCCATATTTCATTACTAAGCTTTATCATTTGATTTCTGCAATGGTATGTGATGAATCATCTGCCTCTTCTTGTAGCATGGTCACTGTCTGCCTCCTCCAGTAGCCCGTGCATTGATCCTGAGGTGGAACTATGATAGTAAGGCCCATGGCACACAGGCCACTGAATAGGTTTTATTGTTCAGCCTAGAGGGAGACAGCCATGTGGATCATGCTTTAGCCTCCAATCTGGAGGATAAGGTGTCCAGACATTCTGCTGATGTGGGGACATCAGATGACAGGCATGATGATAACCATGACCCATTGACCCTTGCAGAATCTGGTAATGATGGTGACTCTTCCCCATGCTGGACCGATACTGCCCATCAAACTACATGTGGGAGTGTTGCTGATATGCATATGTGCAAATCAGAAGGTGTCCACCTAATATTACAGGCACATGGATGTTCACAGCAACATAATTTCTGACCTGTGTGCACTTACCCATGCCACAAACTGTGTAGTACATCAGCTGTGTATGTTACACGAACATCAAGAGTACAGATAGCAGCACTGACTGCACACTATGACAATGTGTTAACTGTTGCACACTCTGTTTAAGGCCTTGTTGTGGTGGTGCTAGAGCAGTGTCATAATACTAACTGGGTGTTATGTGCCCTAACTATACTGAGCAGATTACCTTCAGTGGGGAGAGACAGAACTCCCTCTCATTTGACCTACACATGGCCCTAAGACGTCAATGCCTCTGCTGCAACATGCATGCACATGTGCTGCTGGTCATTCATCTTTAAGCCCAGCAGTCATATCCAGACTGTCACATCACAGTCATGCTCTTACCCATACTGTGTCCCAAATTGCTAGTGTCACCACATCCAGCTCCTCGGTCCAGCACCATGGGCTTAATACTTCCAGATGTGGCAGGGGCAGCCATGACCCTGGTGTGAGTTGTCAACATGGGCACACTAGACTGCATTAAAATAACACTGACAATTGACCCAATATGTGTCCTGTTCTGTCATTCTGACCCTGTAGTAATGATGACCTCTGTGTTGACCACTGACTAATTCATTCATAGGTGGTTGTTCAAATGTCTGATGCCACAGGGTTTTTCTGATCATTTATCTGACCTAGATAACTAGCCTCAATTTGTGATATGTATTACTACTTTGTCATTGGTATATGTTAGTACATATATTGACTACACTAATGCTATATATCACTTCATGCTTCCATGTTTTCATCAATTGTTAGTGGGCATATGGCACATATTTACATGGCTAACAGAATGTTATCTTTGTCAATCCAGCTTTGATTAATACATTATACATTTCCTTGTTGTCTGCCATTCCCTCATGCACAAGTATAACTCTATATGCATACCAATGTCACTTGTGACATTTTAATATGATAGTGCACATGCTTCACCCTCAGCAACCAACTGCATTTCTATGTACCTGTTTCCATTTTCAAACCCCATGCTGTCATGTACTTCACACACACATACAAACACACACAGACACACACACACACACACACACACACACACACACACACACACACACACACACACACACACACACACACACACACACACACACACACACACACAGATATATATATATATATATATATATATATATATATATATATATATATATATATATATATATTGGAGTATCCCCAACATTGATGCATGTTCCATGTACATTCTGTAATCACTGTCATTGATACTCTGAACACTTGCACTTATTAGTAACTGGAACTGAGTCATATTACAGCAATAACCTGAGCATTGTAGTATTGCCTTCTGTGTGACATTCCATATCAGGCATGAGAAGTGATGCTTTTTTTGCGTTTATTTCCTTTTTGGCCTTTCTTTGTGATGTTTGTAATTGTTCATGCTGCTGTAAGAGTTTTACTTTGTAGTAACGCACTGCTACACATCTCACAAACAAAATGGTATGTGCGATGCACCATTGTTAGTGTAAAGTTCTTTTTTGCATATGTATTTGCTGATACATTCCCATACACATCATGGACCTAGACGACTTGTGATGCTGGCTGTTTGTCAGATAATGTTGCATGTTATTTATCTGTATGATGATATCCTACCTGTCCAATAACATCTGTTGTGCACAAGTCCTGCATCTCACACATTTGCTGTGTAGTCCTCTTTTATTATGTATCTTGTACAGAATCCTCCTGTGTTGATGTTTCTTCTGAGTGTTTGTATATGTTCTCACTGGTATATCCTGTGTTTATGTTATGTGTGATGCTCAGTGTGGACAGCTACTGGTTTGTTTCCATTAGTTTTAATCTGTGCTGCTGCTGATGAGCAACACATGCACATCACTGTTTAGTCTGTGCATGTCATGTTTCAAACATGTGTGACAGACTCTGCTGTGTTGCCCAAGCTAGGAAATATGGCCACATTCTCTGTTACCTACATCTATTTATTCTGATGCCTGTATCCTCCTGATCATCCTGTTATAGTTGTGATATGTCATCATCAGACATCTGGGGTTTGTAGGGTAGGTCACCCACACCTATGGGTGGCAGCCATGTTTTGCTGTAAACATACTGTGTAGCATGGCACACACAGTAACTATCCATGATGCCTTTTCTGGTGTGTATTTTCGTGTAGTCCTGGATGTGTCCAGACATCTGAATCTTCCTTTCAGCACTCTGAACACATGCTCCTTGTGGTGTGTGCATTGTTGTATGCATTCTCAGTGGAGTTGATGAGGTTCTGTATGATGTCATTAGCCAGGGTTACAACAGATAATTGCAGTCACCTTTTAGTGGAAAGGAGACAACTCATATGTTGTTCTCCTGCATAATATTAATATGTGTAGATTCTAATTACATCATAGCTGTGGTCCCATGCTTACTAAGTAGTAGTCCCTCAGATATTTCACCATAGTGAAAAGCAGTCCTTAGACCACTTTCCCTCCAGATGGCAGCATCATGAACACTACCAGGGTCTGTTGCCATGATGTTAATAATGGTGCCACCTGCTGAGCACACCACCTGACAACTGAGTGATGGTCGTCTCTTTCTATTGAGGTAGTGTTTAGCATGAGGTACAGAGGGGGGGGGGCTTATAACTGTTTCATGGCAGTTCTTTGATCCATGACTGCTGGTGGAATGTGGATGTAATAGGTTCGCAGGTTCATAGACCACAAGGGCCTTTTTAAGTCTAGCCATGCATTTCAAATCCATGACAAGTTCTCATACCTTTGATAAGTGTAAGCATGGGTCTGGGAGATGAACCATTTGCAGGTTATCTGTGTCCATAACAGACATAGGTGCCAAACCAGGGATGAATTTCTGGTTTCCCATCCAATTGTCCAAGTTGCACTTGAATTGGTTTAGGGAGGAACTGTGCTTCACATGGATGGGGAGCCTGTTCCATAGATAGGGTAGTCTCTGGGATACATACCTATCTCTCCTGTAAGTCCTATTTGTATCACAGGCAAGATTTACATCTTTAAAATGGGTAATTCTGGTGCTGTTTGTTTTGTGGATATGCAGGAGGTCCATCAGAGTGGGGTCTGAAAATGCCTTGTATGCCAGGCATAGATCTCCTCTCAAAAGCCTGTAGGAGATAGAATACAGGGATTGGACCTTGAGGCAGTCTGCAAAGGACATTTTCCTTATGCCCTGTATTCTTTTAGTGAGGAACCTCTGTGGATGCTCCAATTGCTGGATATGCCTGGTTAAGTACATACCAAATGGGGCATTGTACTCAATGATAGGTCGGATGAATGCTGAATAAAGTGGAAAAATGACTTTCTTTTATTTAGATGCCAAACCTTTGTTCATAAGTTGTGCAACATAGAATGATTTCCTCACACTGCAGACACGTGATGGTCAAAGTCTAGATTACTATATGTGTCCCTAAGTCTCTGACTACTGGGTCAGCTCTAAGGAATGTGTTATCAATATGATATTTACCAGGAATGGATGATTTCCCAAAGGATACTATTATGCATTTCTTGGCATTTAGTTTTAGTCCATGGCTCTGACACCAGTTGTTTGTCTGTGTCAGCCTCTCTTGGAGAACATTTGTGTCAGTGTGCAATTCAATGACAGCTCCTAATTTGCAATCATTTGCAAATTTAATCAGCCAGAGACCACAAATGTTGCCCTTGACTTCTGACATGTAAATGCCAAAAAGCAGCGATCCAAGGAGTGATCCCTGAGGGACTCCATTTGTGACTGGCCTTTTTGTAGAGGTGGACACCCCAATTCTAACTTCTTGGGTCCTGTCTGTGAGCCAGTTGGCTATCCACTGGGTGACATACAAGTTTGTACCTAACGTCTTGAGTTTGTCAACAATGCCTAAGTAGGGTATTGTGTCAAATGCCTTGGCCAGATCAAGGTAGGCAGTGTGAACCATTTTTCCCTCATCCATTGCTTTGGTTACCTTCTCAAAGAAGTTCACCAGGTTGGGTAGGCATGATCTGCCCTTGACAAAACCAAACTGGGTTGGGTCCAGTGTCTGGAGCTTTATTATATCTGTATTGATCATCTCCATGATAATTCTTTCCATGGCGTTACATATAAGACTAGTGAGGCTTATGGGTCTGTAGTTTTCAGGGTATGTAGATGGCCCACCTTTGTGCAGAGGGATGACTGTTGCCTTTCTCCATTCATGAGGAATGAAGCCCATTTGGATGCTACAGTTAAATAGTAATTCCAGAGGCCCTGAAAGGTTATGTTTCATTCTATTTAGAAGGCATCCTGGGATATTGTCTGGGACCATTGATGCAATGTTCTTGGTCTTAGAGAGAGCATTAAGGACCTGTTCCCTAGTGATAGTAGGGAGAGTTATATTTGATAATATTTCCTGAGGGAAAGATGAGGGGGAGAGAGGGGTAACATTAGAGCTGAATTTATCAGCCAGGAAGTTTGCTATAGCTTCTGGCTCAGTATAGCTGGCTCCATTTACAATCATCCTCTTTGGGGCACATTGCTGCCAGGAAATGCTATTTTACATATCACTTAGCAGTTAATATTAGAATTTCTTGAATACAAAGTTCATCAAGGTGCAATAAATGCAGAATTCATGCTAAATGGCTTGAATCCCAAGATTTTAGCAGCAATGGCATGACAAATATAAAACTTTTGGGATGAAAATGTAAATATATCCACTCTGTTTAAATAGAAATCAAATGCATTTAAACTTATATTTATGGTTCTGTGCTAGTTTGGGTTAAGGTTATTATTGTATAAGAGACAAAATCAAATGTTGGGTGAACAGTTTAATGTTTTGGTGATGCTTTTGTCAGTTATATACACTAAATATACACATGTGGAATGAAAAATGAAAAGAGAGGGAACAAACTTGGTAAATATTATGGGGACAAATTACTTTAATAAAAAAATACATTCTGATAAAAACCGGGAAAGCTATGCAATAAAAACAATGTTCTAGCAATGGAGTATAGTAATGGCACAATAGACAGTGATCAAATATAATTAAAGAGATCTTCAAGGATCCATTAAAGGGACTCTGTTTTTGGTCATGTTTGCATAGTGTAAGCTATGCTGTATAATGTGGAAACAGAAAGGGGTAGAAGGTTAAAGTGATCAGTCAGTTGCAGTTACATGTGCATACTTTCAGAAAAACTATGCACACCTTCTGCGTGTATAACTTGCTGTTTGTAAACTATATTGACTTGCTTTTTTATAAATGGACCCTCTGAAGTAGGACAGCTGAATTCACTATAGCATTATTCTGATGTGGGATACAGAAAGTACTTAAATCTCTCTTCAGAGAGTGTTGAGTACTTTGTGAATTGCTTTAACTAAAGTATGATTAAATGAATGTTATGAAGCAAGCTGCTTACATTTTACAAAACTTTCTTTGTGAATTCCACCCAAAGTCTTTACTGAGGACTCAGATGAGGCTGAAGCTAAAGGCAAAAACAAGACATTTATATCAATGCTCTAACTTGAAACATATTCTTTTGTTTAATTATTAGAAGGATAAGACCCTATGGATACAGATTTATTTGACTACAGTGCAATATTTGTTAACTATCTTATATTCACTGCATGCATAACTTTGTAAGTTCTGATAGTCAGGGCAGTGTCTGTTCTATATATTATACCAAGCTCATTCACTGCACACTAATCAATTCCCTTGGTTATATTTCTGGCTATGATCCTTACCTTAAAGCTATGTATTAAAATTGTTTCTGTAAAATGATTGTGATATCACTGCTGTGAAACTACTTTATTTGATGTATTTTGGAATTTGTAAAACACTGCTGCTTTAAAACAAGTTTAAATCTAATTATGTGTTTTAAGCTAATAAAACTAATTACATGCACAAAGCTCTTATTCCCAACAGTATAAGGCTTACTGAAATTGTTGTGTGCTTCCTCTGTTTCTCCTAATTAATGGTAACAAATGGATTTGTGTTTCCATGCCTAACATTTATATTGTGTGTAATATAGGCCAGAGTATATGACACAGAGAGGACACTAGACATCAGGTGCAGTGTGACAACGCCATGGTGCCTTGTTAAAATAATGAATTTAACTCATTTATTTAGAGACAGCCATATGGCTATTATGTGGCTACTAATTTAGACCACCTGCATCACTGTAACAGCAATAAAACAATGTTGTCAGCCTTCCATCTCCCAGTGTTTCTTTGAAATTGTTTAAAGTCTCAGTGCCAAAGAGTTTTGTATTTGGAATGATAAGGCATTATTTATATTCTAGAATCAGTTATTCGGTGTAGAACCTTAAGTGACTCAAAGGGTGATCTGTATATAAACTGCCAGTCTAACTACAGATGCAGAGATGGTAACATATGCTGTGTATTAGATGGCTACCATGAGATTATTTCGAATGGGTAATAATTTACATATGCCAGTACAGTGCACACTAATGACTGTCATTTTGTGCATGATGCCCACAATTCCTATAACTCATACATTAACATGTTCAATGCTATATCTGTATTTGGAACTGATACAGAGTGAAAAAGTCACTACATTTTTTGTGATTCTAAATGTGAAATGGCAAAAGATTTCAAAGTCAGAAAGTTAGAAGCCCATCTTTGCCAGAGTAAGTCTTTATTTATATCATTACATTTCAGTGGATTATGGGAACATATATATATATATATATATATATATATATATATATATATATATATATATATATATATATATATATATATATATATATATATATATATATACACACACACACACACACACACACACACACACACACACACACACACACACACACACACACACACATACATATGTTATTAAGGTTTGAGGTGATGAATGAAAGTAATGTTACCAATTAAATGTTTTTGCATGACATATGAAAACTCTTCTTTTGCATTTGCATATCAAAACTGATAATGGATACTTTTATGAGATGCTGAAGGAAATGCGTTTGCTCAGTGTTACAGGACACAATATTATTTATTTGTTTATTTTATTTATTTATTTTACATTTGTTGACCGGGAATAGTCCGACTGAGGTAATAATAGTCCTTTTTCAGTGGAGGCCCAGGGAGAAACAATCCAAAAACATTATATGATACATTGATATTTAAATATTCAGAAGTTCAAAGAAAATAATTTTTACATATATCTTATACAGAAAGGCAATTTCAAGAACATTAGTAAAAAATTTAAAAAAAGAAAAACTAAAACAGTTTTGTTGATATATATATATATATATATATATATATATATACATATATATATATACATATATATATATACATATATGTATATATATATATATATATATATATATATATATATATATATATATATATATATGTATATATATATATATATATATATATAAGCCATCATTAATTTGAGTAATAGTTCAGTAGTAGAGCATTTAATGTAATTAGGTGGCAGTATTACAGGAGGTATTTTGCAGTGCAAAGTGTATTTGAGGAGGTATTATAATGGGAGAAAAATATTGCTAGGGTTAGAGTTATATTAGTGAGCATATCATGTAGAGAAAGCTAGGGAGTGGGGAAGTAGAAACATTGGAGAATGGAGAATAGAGATTGGGCAGATTGTGGGAAGTTTTAGGATGTGAATACATTTTAAGTGGGGTGAGAACAGAGGCACAACCAAAGAGTTTTTAAGTGTTCTTTAGCAGCTGCTTTGAATTGTTTAAAATGTTAGTAACCTGATATGAAGAGGAAGTTTGTTCCATGCAATAGTAGGATGGTAGTTATATAGGTTACATCCTATATTAGTCCTAGGTTTATAGATTAGTAACAGGTCTTGGTGTGAGCTTCGAAGTGATCTAGTTGGAGAGTAGTGAGCTATGTAGGAGGATAGAGTGGGGCAATAGTTTGGTTGGTATAGAATAGACTGTATAATCTGGAGCTGTAATAGTCGAAGCAGGTGTGGTAGTTCTAGCCAATTTTGTTGCTTGAGTGAGATGCAGTGATGGGTTTTATAAGTGTGTTGGGCAGAGAATCTGGCTACCTTGTTATAGGTTGAGTTGAGTTTAGCTAGAGGAGTAATGCTGAGATTTGTGAGTATTTGAGAACCATATAGCACACTGGGTAGGAGATAAGTATGAGATAGGGATTCTTTGGCTTTGGCAGTGAGGAACTTTCTGTTTCTGTATAGAAGACCCAGTTTTTGGTGAGTCTTCCTAATGCAATTATTGATGTGCAGATCAAATTTGAGTTGATTGTCAATATTGACACCTAGGATTTTGGACCTACTTTCAGGTGCTATTTGTGTCTTGTTTAGAGACAGTATAGTAAAAGTAGTTGAGAGATGGTTGAGTTAAAAATAGTCATCACCCATCTACCGTATCCAATGACTCCCCCAGACACAGCAATGGCCTAAAAATGAAACATATCTTTTAGTAATTATACAACGATGGGTCATTGTTATTTAAAAACAAGCATGATAATTGAACAGTCCAACCAGCGTACCCATTGTAAATTGAGCATATACTAAAAGAAAGAAGTTAACTTGCTAAAGTACCATTGAGCAGCCAGACTTTTCTATTGCAATGAGAGGCAATGCAAAATAGAAATAAGGTACATTCTAGAAAGGAAAGAAACGTTCCTGATTTTCCTTCTCTTTTTGTGCTGTCTCTCCATAAATATTGGCAGAGTCATGTACCTCTTAACTGTCCCGATCTTCACTAAATGTTCAGATTTTAGCCTCAAAATTTTCTTTTTTCACATAAAAAAGCAACAGAGATTCTCTTTTCTACACTGCTTCACTTCAACAGCACTGAAGTACTGTTCAAGTATGGAAATGTAACTCCCATACACATGTGCAGTACAGCAGAACATGCAGAAGAATGGGAAACAACATGGAGGAACACTGCATTGCCATTATACAAAGACATTATTTAAGAAAGGTAAGCAATTTCTTATTTAAATAATGTCATTATATAATTTCAATAACCCACTCGTGGGTGTGTATATATCAGGATTTATCCATGGTTGGCTTTGTTTCATCACTCAGGCTTCACTAACATGATCAAACCACACCAGCCATGGGTAATTCCTGTTATACCCACACCCACTTGTGAGTTACTGTTTAAATATATAATAAAAGCCTAGTCCTATAGCTTCTCACAACAAAATCAAAAATTGAATATTTTAAATCAGTTGAATAAAACTATATTAATTAATTTATTTATTTGTTTATTTAACATTTGTTTACCGGGAAAGTCTGACTGGGTCAGGAACCCATTTACAGCTGATGCCCGAGGAGAAAAGCTCCAAATGATACAAGAAAGTTTGACATTATACATGAACAAGATAATAGCAAGCATTAAATCATAAATTAAATAAGTAATGAATAATAAATAAGTACAAAGCGATAGATACAATACAAAACATGTACTAAATACTAAATAAGTACAAAGAGGTAGATACAGTAATAAAACATGTGCTACAACAGCTAGAGTACTAAATAAAAGTAATGTGGTAGATTACAACTCTTTCTTTTTTTTACTTCATCAGGTTGGATTAAGGTAAAGAGTGAGGGTCAGGCAGAGTGTCAGAAAATTAGAAGCAAGCATATGCTTAAAAGAACTGTGCAGTACGATGGGAATAGTTAAGGGTGCAGAAATGCATAATGTTTCTTAGTTCGATATGTTAATGCTTACTGGAAGAAATGCATGGTTTAGGGATCTGCAGATGTGAAGAGGAAAGGCCCTAGAGAGTGGATGGAATTCACCTGTTAGGGAAAGAGCAGGGGCAGGTCTGATTACAAAGAAACTGTTTTTTAGAGTGTGTTTGATGTTGTTAAAGCACTCAGTGGTAGCAATGCCTGTTGGCAGAGAGTTCCAGAACTTGACAGTAGCATGAGAGTATAGGCACTGTCCAGCCATTTTGTTTGGAATGTAGACTGTTTAGAGTTGTTTTCAGAGCAGAGGGCTCTGGTAGGGATGTAGGGTTTTAGGACAGATTTGAGGGCTGAGCAACTATTAGGCATATATATCACTTTATGTGCAGAAGACGTCTGAATTAAGTTTAGGTGGTGCATGAGTTCGAGCCACTTTAGTTCTTTCAGAGCCAGGCAGTGATGGGAATGGTAGGAGTGGCCTGCGGCAAATTTGGCAATTTTATGGTAGCAGGATTGGAGTTTGTTTTTAAGAGAAGATTGTAAAATGGTGTATGAGGGGGGCTGCATATAAGAGAGAGGGAAGCAAATAGGTGTTGGCGAGGGTTTTTCTAGTGGACTTAGCCAAGAAAGTTTTTTACCTATAGAGTGTTCCTAGTTTGATGTGTGTTTTTCATGCTATTGTAGATGTGGTGTTCAAAAGTTAGTTTGTTGTCTATGGTAACACCTAGTAGCTTAGTTGTGGAGACTGTTCCAATTTCTGTGTTATCCTGAGAGAAAATTTTAAAGTCAGATGAGACAGGTTTTGCCAAAAAAAGCAAGAGTTTTGTTTTTCTTGGCTTTAGGAGTAGCTGGGCTTCTTTCATTCTTTCACCCTTGTCTCTGTTGAGGTGAAGGTGGTTTGGGCAAGTTACTGGAGATGCTGTATGGCATTAGAGGAGGAGATTATAGTGGTGTCATCTGCATATTGGATAACGGAGCCAAAGGATGATGAGGTGTGAATGTTTTTGGTGAAAACATTGAAGAGTAAGAGTCCAAGTATGGACCCTTGTGGTAACCTAGTTGTATTAGTTTGATGTTGGGATAGTTTATTTTGCCACTTAACTCATTGCTGGAGGTTGGATAGGTA
>NC_056744.1:284084328-284149328 GCF_019279795.1 Protopterus annectens
CACCCCAACTTCTAGGTCATGTTGAGTTCTCTCTGAAGTTATTATTGAGATGGGAACCCCTAAACAGGCAGGGGTGAAACAATTTCTTATTTCCAAGGTGTAGTTATTACTGTTAGAAAACTGCTAGTCCCAGCATCCATCCATATTAAAGAAACTCAGTTACACATTGCCCAATGAATTGGTGCCTTAAGTTGTTTTGCTGGTTTAATTAAAATTCAGTTTAAAAAACAAGTTGTCCAGGTCCAGTGCATATAACAGTCAATGGCTGTCTTTGAACAGAGCTGGTTAATGCAAGGAACACAGTACTGCAAGGAAAGTGTCACACAGTTCTGAATGCTGACCTATATTATTCATAGACTACAGCAACAATGGTAAGCTATGACTGGGGACTAATGTAAAAAATGACATTTAACAGAAAGAGGTGATGAAGATATTATTATTTTTCCACATTTCTTGTGTTCACTTCACTTGACTTTATTGACAGTAGACCATGTAAGTTATTACAAGCTGCCCTTTCCCCAGTCATAGATTCCAGATCCTTTGTGGAATGTTCTGAGTCTATCATAGAGGAGCACAATCTGGAACACCTCCAGCAGAAGCCATGGGGGGGTTAAACCCTTGCGAGATATTTAAAATGCCATCTCTGAGTTTTAGGGTGCAGCATATATGCCCCAAGACTGTCCTGGATCATCAGGCTCCTCACCCTGTCTTGGGCACTATACCCAGTGCCCCCCCCCCCTAGACAGTCCTAATTTCTATCACTTGCATGCATGATCTCAGTCTTTTCTTTAACAGCCACTGCTCTGGCCCATAAGTTATCAGAGGATATATAGGAAATGGCAAACCAAGAAACTTCTAAGGGACTATGGCCATAGACTCAACTGTCATAACCAAGACTTTTTTAAGAGTACAATGGCCTCAGATATAATGGTGCTAATTCACTTTCTAGTTGATGCACAAAAGTACTTGTCACATGTTGTTCTCAAATATAAAGAAAAGGACAATATAGCACAATGCTACCTCTAAGTACACACACCAGACAGTCTCCCAGTCTTTGCTGTGTTTTGATAACTTGCACATGAAAATCTGAAACAGAAATGATAATAAGGCATGCCCCTTGCTGTAGTTCAAAGCTTACCTTGTACAAATTTAACTTAATGACAGGAATGAGGGCACAACTTACATTTTAATATTGCAGAGACCAGATGGCAAGCAGCAGCCCTGGTATCTCAACCGCCTGCAACAGATTCCAATAGCACATTTTGGAAGCAGTAACTCACAAACCTTTTATTGTCCAGAAAACAGCAATACAGTTTAGAAAGCCCTAAGGTGATAGATCTGATCCTGCTTCGATATACTGAACAGATTCCTCATTTTTCCTCCTAAATATACAGTAGAGTTGCATAGCATTTTTCCAGCAGACAGAGTAATCTCCTATAACTAGAACATGGCCACTGGTTGCTTTTGGTTTAAAAATTTGACCATCATCTCAGTTATGCCAGTACAGAGGCATATTAGCTACATTATTCTTGTTCTGTACAGAGCCTTCAACATCTCAAACTAAATCTTATTCCATTTAGTCTTACAATAAAGAGGCGACTGATCACTGCAGTAGTTTAAGCCACAAACAAGCAGAGATTTTGAGTTCTGTCTTCTGATTCAGGGGTATGCTCACTGGGCACTGTCTGATGGTCTTTCTAGTAGTGGCCATGTGTTCCTCACCATATATCCCTTTCTACATTTCTGAGATGTTGTGTAGTTTTCCAGAATCTCTTTGAGGCCATTCAATAGTCTTTGTGTATAGGTTCATAGATTCATAGGTAGGTACAAGGCTATTGGCCCAAGGGCCTAAGTAAGCCTAGCCAACAAGGTTCCTTGGCTTACTCCACCCAAGAAAGATAATTTCCTATCCCCCTGTCGAACAGAGCCACAGAAGTGATCCCTGGGGTGTATTTCCTATTTCCCATTCACTCATCAAGATTTTTCTTGAAGAGTGCTAATGAGGAACTTTGCTGGACAGCCTCTTCAAACTCTTTCCTTGCCCAAGATTTCATGTCAACAGCTATTATTCCAGCATTATCCTTGGCATCTATATAGGGTTTTCTTTGGGATATGATTAATTTGTTAGGAAGCAAGCAATTTTTAAATACATACATATGATATATTGTAAGGATATGTTAAAAAAATGCTACATTATTTACTGGCTTCTGTGCTAGATATAGCCTATATTATGTGGCATTTAATAAATACATTAATCTTAACTTAGGTAGTTTTTAATTTTTATAACTCAAGATATCTGTGCCACTGTTTACGACTCTCCCAAATAAAGTAAAATGTTAACAATGTTTCTGCTTGGCTTTGAAGATGAATTTGTATATTAAATGTAAACTTAGCTTATGGGGACAAACATTTATTTTGCCTTAGACTTGTTTAAAAAATACTTTTCAGTGAAGTTTTTTTTTCTGAGAAAAAAATAAACTATTCTTTCTGCCCAGAGCAAAGTTAGACTTAGGGCATAGCATGCACAATTGAACATTATCAGATCTTGGTAAAATAGAGCAGAGTGGGGGGCGTGGCCAAAGATGAACACAGGATAGCAGCAGATTTCTTCAGCTCCACCAACTTAACTGCACTGACAGGAAATAATTACTTTAAAAATCAACTAATGAAATAATTTTCTTTCTAAACACGTTTGGAATATCAGTTTCTTGAATAATTTCTAAAAAAGAAAGAAAATTTCAATAATTTTCCTGTCAGAAATCATCTTGGAAATTTCTCTGTCATCACCTCTGTTTGAAATGAGTTCCAGTAAGACAAATTCTCAGGATTCCAGCATCAAGAAAGAGCTAAAGTCTCTGATATCTACTATTCAGCAACTTACTACCAAAATGGACGAACTGGATACTAAAATTGATAACTTCATAGAAAAAAACTACAAAACAAATAGATTTGTTACATCAAGACTTGCAACAACAGAAGGCTCAGATTACAGGCATAGAAGAGACTGTTAATGATATGGAGAATAGAATCCAGGAAGAAGAAATTAACATTGAGTTTTTGCTGAAGCAGAACACACATCTACAAACCAAACTTGATGACCTGGAAAATAGATCTAGGCGCAATAATATTAGGATTTTTGGACTGCCAGAAAATATAGATGGTAATAATATTACTTCCTTTTTAAATACTTGGCTTCCCAAAACTTTAGACTTGTCAGAAGCATTTTCTTTTGGTATTGAAAGAGCCCATAGATCCTTATCTAATTTTAACTCTAACAAAAAGTATCCTAGATCAGTTATAGTAAGATTTTTATCATCTTATGACAATGAGATGGTACTAAAATCAGTATGGGCTAAAGCACCTGTTAAAATTAATGAGGCAACTGTGCATTTTGACAATGACTATTCTTCCTTGGTAATAACTAAAAGAAAAGTTTTTCTGCCATTAATAAGAGAGCTTAAGAAAGCACAGTTCAAAACCTATCTTTTGTTTCCTGCCAAACTAAAAATCTTTTTACCTGATGGCCCTAGAATTTTTGAAGACTTGGACTCTGCTTTGCTGTATATTAAAAAAAATAAGCTATTGGATAAAATAGAAGATATGGAATGGGCTAGTCCTTCGTTAAAGAGGATGGCAACAGAAACGTCTTGGAAGACTTCAGAGAAGCAAAAAAGACTAAAAAACAAATGACATGTTCTATGTTTTTTTTTCTTTCTCTTTCTCCTTCACTCTTAATCTCTTCAAATACAGTTACTGTATCTCCAGAAAGCCACAAATATTCTAAAAGATGTATTCAAAGTTATTTTCTGTGTGCAAAGAACTGTTTTTGTTTCATAAATAGTCAAACTCTCTGAGGAACAAATAACAAGCTATCAATCAACTTGTTTCTCTTTGTGATAAAGAGACCTAAGGTTAGTAATTTGAAACATTTTCTTTCTCTTCTTGTTTTAAATAATGGCATTCTTTTTAAACTATGCATTTAGTGAGGGGTGGGGGAGGGCAAGGAGAGAAGTATGATGAAAAATATGAAAAAGTGAAATAATAACTTATTAGTTTAAAAAAAATATATATATATGCTGTTTAAACACTGTTGCTAAATATTATACCATTATTTTATTGCTTATACATGATTACAAATAATATGTCATGATTTAATTGCAAATAATTAGAACTAAAATAGTTGTAAATAATATGTTTCATATTTATCTTTATTAATATAAACAAGTAATATTTCACTGTAGATACTCTTTATAGCTTCCTTTTTTTTCTTTTCTCTTTCTTCTCTCTCTCTCTCTCTTTATTTTCTACTCTCTTTCTTTTCTTTTCTCTCTCTCTCTTTTTCTCCCATATAAGTACATTTACATGCTTCTGATAATACTGATACATGTATATAATAAGATTTGTATAAGAAAATGAATTGAGGCATAAAAAATTAGTTGTATTATATGTTAATAACTGTAGGCTTAGTTTCACTGTCATAGAGACTGTAATGACTTGTAAAATACTTCGCGAAGGTTTTGCACTGTTATTTTCATTTGTATTGCTAAATGAATGTCAGTCACTTGCATTTATTAAAATTCCCACCAGAATGTTAAGGGAGACAATTTGGGATGTGGGTTACCTCGTGAATAGTGTCCTCGAGTTGTTTTAAAAGCTTCAACACTCAGAATACACGCAGAGAAGCTGAATGCAGTCATTTTGAACTTTGACCCCTGATTTCACACTAACACATCGCAGATGCAAGAAGAACACTCTTCCAGGAAGTAGAACTGCTGTAAATGCGACTTTGTGATGAAAAACGAACTCTATAACATTTAAATGTGAGTTATTTTTTATAACAACTTACTTATTTAAGATGTAATTTATAAAATATGAAAGTTATAATGATTTTAAATGATTCAGTATGCCATAGTAAGCAAGTGAGATATTTTAGAAGGCATAGAAGGTAAAACATATATACATATGTTTTTGAAAGCTTACATGACTGCAACATATTAATGTATATAAATACTTATGATTTAAACATATATAATGTTATAAATCATTTGACTTATCTAATTGACAAGCATAAGTATCATTATGATTTTATCTTAGAAGAAATTGTCATGTGACATATTTTAAAGCAGCAGTTCAGATATATAAAATACAGATGGCTTTCTTCACAATGATTTAAGTATATCTAGGAATTTACATTGCTGTGCAGTATGATTTGTAACCATATCTATGAGTATAAATATTTTATTTAACTGACAATAATAAGTATGAGAAGAAAGCTTTGGTGCAAGTAATTTAAAGTTTTTAAAACTGTTAACTGCATTTCTATGACAGAAAATAGGAATATCCTAATATATGTAATGTCTGAACCATAATAGCCTAAGTTATTGACTCTAAATGAACATAAGAACTTATTTTTACAAACTTTTAATAAACTAATATATAGATATGCCCCTTTTTTTTCTCTCTCTCTCTCTCCCTCTTCTTTTCTCTCTCTCTCTCTTCTCGGTTCCCATTATCAAGTTTATTAGAATGCTATTTTGATTATAAATGTATTATACTTAATAGATGTACATAGCAGTATGAACTGTTTCTAAATGTTCCTATTTGTTTATATGAAGCTGATTTATAAATTGTTTAGCTTTGTCTTACTAGATAATCTAATTAAAAGAGGTTAACTTTAGTTAATAATCAGTATTAAATTGATAAGGTGGCAGCTGAGGTACTGCTGCTTAGGATAGGGGATAACTTGAGTGGTATGTGCTACTCAAAGTTGGAGTTTTTAACTCCAGGCTGGGTGCAATGTTTAATCCTAATATTATTTTCATCTGTTTATTGTTGTTTGTATATAGTTCTGACATCCACAACACATTTTATAAACTCATTGTCACTACAAGTAAAAATGAAGCTTATACAAAATCCCATAAGATTTTCAATAAATACAGCTATATTTAATGGTACACCTAAAGGAGGAGGTATAATATCACTTATTTTGTTAATTGTTATTCTGATTATAAGTTTTATATGTTTAAAAAAGCCAAATGATTTCTCTAAAAGGAATTTCTTTAAACATTAATGGATTGAATAACCCATGTAAAAGGGCAAGTTTAATGAGATACATTAATTTACATAAGGCCAACTTAGTATTCCTTCAAGAAACACATCTCCTGAAAAAGGATACAGATAAATTAGCTACTAATAAATATACAGTCTTAGTTAGTTCAGAACACACTCAGAAAAAAAGAGGAGTGGCTATTTTATGGAATAAAAGTATGCCCATACCTAAAACAATTAAGTCTTATGAAGATGATAAAGGAATGTTTTGCATGGTTACAATTCAGATTAATGGAAAGACATATACATTAATCAATGTATATTGGATACCAGGAATTGGCATTAATACAGTGAAATACCATCTCAATAAGATCATATAATTTTCTATAGGAGATATTATTTTAGCAGGTGACTTTAATTGTATCCTACATGAAAAAGATACTACTACTATAGGAAAAAGGAAAATTACATCTAATGCAAAACATTTAAAGGATTTTGTTAATTTATATCATTTGAATGATATTAATAATCAGATAGATTCAAAATCATTACCATACACTTTTTTTTCTAACAGATATAAAACTTATTCAAAAATAGATAGAGTCTTTATTTCTAACCAGATGGTAACAGAATTAATTAATTCTAAAATCATTTCGTGTCCTATATCAGATCATAATTCAATTGTCTTTGAGTTTATGATAAAAAATACTTACAATGTTCAGATCAAAAGGATACCAGCATACTTAACTCAACTAAAAGACTAGAAAGATTATATACTTTCAGAAGTGCAACATTTTTTAGACATAAACGTTACACCTGAAGTCTCCATTGTTTATGTTTGGGATGCTTTAAAATCATACCTATATGGACAAAGTATCAGATGGTATAATAATAAAAGGAAATCTTGGGACAAGGAATTATTAGATATTCAAAGTAAATTAGACTCATATAAGCATAATAATAAAGAAAATATTATGGACAAAAAAGTTATTGAAGAAATAAATAAATTAAATGAGAAATACAAAGAAATTTTAACTCATAAAGTTAAAATAACATTAGAGAAATACAAGTTTTTGTCTTACTCAATAAGTCCCAAATACTTACATAGACTTAAAAATAAAACAAAAAGGTTGAATAAGCAAAATCATATCAAAGAAATTTTCTCTCCAAGGAAAAAGAAGAATGTTTCTAGTTTACCAGAAATATTAGATGAATTTAGAAATCACTTTCACAAAATTAATCATAATAACATTAACATGGAGCCTAAAGATAAAATAAAGAAAATTATAACTACAAACATGAACAGAAAACTTAATAAACAACAGACTAAACTATTGGATAAAAATATTTCATATACAGAGGTTGTTACACAAATAATCAAGCTTAAATCAAACAAAGCACCAGGTAATGATGGTATTATACCAGAGATCTATAAAATTCTTTCCAAAAGTACATACTCATTAATACATAAGGTTTTTATTTTGGCCCAAAATGAGTTAACAACTCCCCCATCTTGGCAATACACATTTATTTCGCCAATTTTAAAACCCAATAAAGACCCAACCAGATGTATTTCATATAGACCTATCTCATTACTTAATGTTGACTATAAAATGTTTATGAGTATTTTTGCTGATAGATTAAAGACAATCATCCCAGGCATTATAGATATAGACCAGACAGGCTTTATTGTAAATAGAAATACTTTTGATAATATAAAGAGAACTTTAACGTTAATTGATTTTGCAAATAGGAAAAAGAAAGATTTAACACTTATTAATCTCGATATAAGTTCAGCATTTGATTCAGTAAGTTGGGACTACTTGTTTATCTTATTGAAGTGCACAAACTTCTCAGATGCATTTGTAAATCTAATTGAACATCTATATAAAGGAGCACCGGCTTACATTAAGATAGGAACATATGTCTCACAAAAAATACCCATTTTAAAAGGTACAAAACAAGGGTGTCCGCTCTCTCCACTATTATTTACTTTAATAATGGAGCCTTGGGCTAATTTGATCAGAAACAGTACTGATATAGAAGGATTTGATATAGATGAAAATACAATATCTAAAATTCATCTTTTTGCAGATGATGTTCTAATTACATCAGCAGGATCTAATTCTTCTATGCAGTCCTTATTTGATAAAATGATGAATTTTAAAAATATCTCTGGTTTAATATTCAATGAAGAAAAAACTAAAATATTACCAATATATACACGAAAAAATGTTCTCATTAGTGATTTTAGCAAATATATACCCAACTCAGGTCAGATAACATACTTAGGTATAATATTAACTAAATATATCAAATCTATTATACATAATAATTATAGTACCTGTCTTCTTAATATACAAAATCTTTTCAATAGCTGGAATAATATGTTTTTTACTATGAAAGAGAGACTTACAATTATTAAAATGATAATATTCCCTAAGATATTATACTTAATACAATCAATAATACTCCCACCTACAAAAATAATTATTAAGAGATTGAATTCACTAATGTTAAATTTCTTATGGGCACCTAATAGACCTAGGATTGCATTAAAGAAACATACTAATAGCTGGTCTCAAGGGGGCATTTCATTTCCAGACTTTAATTTATATACTATCTCTTCTATTATAAAAGTTATTACTTTGTTAATAGATCAGTCATATGTTGCAAGATGGAAAGATTACTGGGAACTAATTAGCATTCACTTCATGAAAATCTCTTTAACACATAAAAATATTATTATAAATAACCCATGTTATGGTTACTAAAAGAATTCTGTACTTCACCTATTACACCAAAATATATAGTTAGTTACCCATTAAACATTATTATCAGTTATCGTAATTTTATATTCATGCTACCTAAGTATAAGGAATGGAATTTTATTCTATTTCCTATAATGTATACACAAGGTATGCTTTTGTCAACCGCTTCTGAAAGAACTCTTTTAGTCACAGAGAATGATCTAAAGTATTGGTATCAGTTGCTATCTGATAATAAAGTAAAAAATATAGAATTCTTAAAACAAGAATTTGATCTGAGAGAAACTTGTTGGTTAGAAGTTCAGACCTTTAGACAACATCTTATTAATAAAATTGATTTAATGTCTATAACAGTTAAAGAATCTATTCCAATACTGATTGATTACTTGATATTAAATTTACAACATAGAGTTTCTGATAAAGGTAAGCTTTCATACATACATAAAATTATCAGAGAAGAAACTTATTACAGTGTAGATACCTATTGGAATTATTTCATTTCCATTAATGGTGAATCACCAAAACAACAAGATAAACAATATATATTGGAATCTGCTTATAAAACTACTTCTTCCATCAGTTGGAGACTTTTTACTTGGAAATTTTTACATAGATTTTTCTATACACCTTTAATGATGAATAAAATAAATAATAAAGACAACCTATGTAAAAGATGTAATGTAGAAATTAATGCCGATTGGGCACATATGTTTTATGACTGTATAAAATTGAAGGAATATTGGAAGTTAATCAATGATTTTTTGAAGGCCCTTTTTACAGATAACTTCATTATTTCTAAATCACTTATATTATTCAACACTCCTGTTCCTAAAAGTGTTAAAAAGTTAAGCTTCCCTTATTATGGTCTATTCTAGCAGTGGCTAGAAAAATAATAACCAGAAATTGGATTTCAGATACTCCTCCTTCGTTTATTGAATTTAAAAATGTTATGACTGAATTGTGTCATATGGAATTGATGACAATAAAATCAAGAACTACTAGAAAAACATCTTATTATATCATATGGGATACTTTACAAAACCTGTTAAAAAAATCTTAGTTTCAATAGCATGGCATTTTAGTTTAATCAATTGATTTGATTTGTAGTGGATGTCTTTGTAAATACTTTGGTTATTTTATTGAATGTTATAACTATTTCTATTTTAATTACTTGTATAAAGTTGTTATGATATTTATTTTGTATGTTAAAAACAATAAACTTGTTTTAAAAAAAAAAGATCTTGGTAAAATAAACTGCATATGCCATTCAATGTGAAAGTAGCATTTTTTTATTTTATTTTTTTGCTTTATACAGTAGTAAGGAAGGAATGTTTGTGGCTCAGGTAATTTCTTAACAATCACATTCTCACTTGAATTCCTTAGCCTCTTATTGACTTAAACTGTGTTATTCTTATAGTCTTTCTCTAGTAGAGCTTGTTTTGTATATTTGATATGATATTCTTACCTCTGTTAACTAGTTTGGATGTATTGTTATTTAGTCCACTTTGGACAGGATTCCAAAAGCTGGTTGCAGACAGTGCAGCCCACTGAAGAAAGATATCAGCACACCGGCTGTGAACACTGTTTCAGAAGACACACTGCAAGCAGTCTGAGTGCTTATTCATTCAGTGTAGGATAAATATAGATTTCACACATGCCTGTTGGAATCCAAAATGATGTGTGTGCCGAACACAACTTTAATGTTACATAGTCCAGTGCTGACTCTGTTTCTGAAATCCTTGGTGAATGCCCTACTGCCACACAAGTAAAGGAAGCTATTCCCATGGAACTTTATACAATCTCTAGCAATACCAAAAAAAAAAAACCTACCTTGCAGTGAATGAACTTCAACAGGTTGCACCCCTGCAAGCAATGGAGGAGGATCTGGCTGCACATCCTAGAAGGCAGCCTGCTAGACATAGAGCCAGGTTACAACTAATCCAAATCTCAGATCAAGAAATCATTGAGGCTATGTGCAACATGTGTACCCCACACATGTCTGTGAAGACATTATGAGGTAATCCCATCCCTCTCAAAACAACAGTCTATGTACTGGCATCTGCGAAATTCCAACAACATTTAGGAGATGCTGTAGCAGTGTCAAACAGAGTTAATAGTCATATCCTCACACAATTCCTGGCAGCAATGTGCACCAAGATAGATGAACACATACAATTTCTATCTGCACCAATGGAGTGGCAAACTCCCATGCACCATTTCTATAACATTGCAAAATCTCCCCCATGTTCTTAATGCAATAGACTGCACCTTCATCCCCTATGAAGACACCTGTTCACCTAGAGGCAGAATGATACATCAATAGAAAGGGATGGCCATCCCTGAATTACCAGGTGGTGAGGACAGCAGATAGCAGCATAACAAACAACATGGCAACACACCCCGGTAGAGTCCATGGTGCTGCCACATAGAGGGAAAAATAGTCTGAGGGCTGAATTTCAGCAAGGTGAAATACCTGAGGGACTACCACTGGGTATGTACAGGAACACAGCTAGGATGTAAGCTAAATACATCCCAGTCAACATTATTCATGATTAAAACATATGTGTTTCCACTCCCAACAACACGTGACTGTGGTAATCCATTCCAGCCATGGCTAATGACCCCACACAGAGAACCTTCCAACCCTGCAGAGAAGGCCTGCAAAGAGAGCGCATGCCACAGCATAAAATACCATTGAGCATGTCCTTGGTGTACTGAAAGCCAAGTTCAGATGTCATTGTGTGCATCATGCTACATAATCTGCTAACAACAACACAGCCTTCCTGCTGCAGGTGTGTGTGAACTAACCCAGGAGCCCCAGATGTCTGAAGACGACATTCCACAGCTATCAAAGGAGTAGCAGGAAGACATAGAGGGCAGAAAAAAACAGGCATGAATGATGGAGAATACGAATACAAGTTCAGGCCCAGATGACACAGCAGTATCATAATGGAGAATACGAATACAGTCCAGGCCCAGGTGACACAGCAGTATCTGACACACACCTTTAAGTCATGACGAGACACAAGTACAGAAGTCCACAGATTAAACATTGATGCTCTGGTGCTGAGCCACCACAGCAGCACAGATTCCATCTAATGGAAATTACCCAGTAGCTGTACACACTGACCATCATACATAACAGCATAATTCTAACAATATGAACATATAGAAATCTATCATGACATGGGCCATCAACTCAAGCTGCAAGTGACACAGGTATGTATACAGACTCATACTGGTTTATATGTGCATGGCAGGCAAAAATGGACATACTTCTGTGAAACCCATTCCTATCTCTACGCTATCAAATGATTCAAACAGGAAACCAAGTCAAGACATACTGCAGACCTGTTGCCAATATCACAAGCAACATATATTAATGTAAATTATGCAAAAAGTATCATGCACTAAATGGCGTCACCTATCGTTAGTAAAACTTTCAGACTCTCGTGGCATTAAACATCAAAACAACCACAGATAGATGACATTGTCAGTGGTCTGCATGGCAATCATCATTACCATGGGGTGAGAATGACACTGCAGGACATAGTGGATCAACTGTTAGTGTTACTCTAAAGTAGTCTAGGGTACACATGCTGATGGCTCACATGGTGGGCCTTGCTGCCCCTATCACATGTGGAAACACTCAGCCCAGGTTGCTCCTCAGAGAAGACTATTGGGATGATGCCAGCATGTGGAGAATCACTGTGGGAAAGAGCATGGGTGGGAGTTGACTGTCTGGTCATGATTGCCTGGCCACACTGGATTGCCCAGCAGCAGATGTGTGCACGCTGCAGCACAGACATTGCTGACCAATGGGCAAGGGTTGGTCTACTGAGAGGGGTACTGCCTCTCTCATGTGGCACTCAGGTAAGCACAGTCAGGGCACAGATAACCCTGCTCATACTATGGCACTGCTGTAGTACATACATAACCAGGGATTCAATGGACTGTGCCACAGATAACATGTTTTCATTCTGTGCAGCAAATACCACCATGGCCTCACTGTGTCTGCACTCCTGTCCTTCATGAAGCACACACAGCTAGTATGCAACATGATCCATGGCAAAGGTATGTGCATGAATGTCAGATCCATGATATTGCTGAGAACGTTCATTTGCTTGTAAGAGTTGAAGAACATCATCTGACACGAGCCCATGCACACAAGCTACACATCTACATCTACTGTGCTGACCAGTATTGCTGTGTAGTGGTGAATTGTCAACATCACCAGCAGACTCAACATGGGGCTAGGGTCCACAGCCATCAACCTATCCACCATCTGATATCCTCACATTGTCAGAACACAAGACAAAATTTCCTCCACTTCTGAGGCTACAGCCTCATCCATACGATTGTCATCATCTGGGCCAGACTGTATCGCCAAATCTGTGTATTGTATGCTGGGGCCATGCTACCATACTGAGACACATTAGATTTCACATCAAGATCAATGGACAGGCTAATGCAGAATGAATGCAGGAGATGTTGCTAAAAGAAAACACAGATGACACAGGCCAGGTAAACATGCTTATATCATATGTTGGATACCATTACTGACATATGCCACATAAATACCACTACAATGTTACAGATGATAAGGCCGTACTAAGAGGTCTTGTCTGAGTATGGCCCACAGAACCTATATAAGAAGGATATGACAATGATGTTGCATGTGCAATGTACATAGCATATGTGAGGAAATAAATATAACACACACCTGAAATGTCCTCATGGGAATCCAGCACCAGAGGCGAGGACTAAAATGCAACTGTTGTACTGAAACAAATAAATAAACATCGCATTATTAATCATATACATGCCAGCATGTACCATTCTAACTCAGGTAATGCACACAGTTGGTACGGGGTAGATGGCACAGTATTAATGGAGGACAACAAAAGATGTAATAGCATTGATATGTATGAAACAGAAGTAATAGCGTAACAGTTACACCCTCTAGATGTGGTGTGCTTGTCTGTCATAATGTGCATCCTGTGGTGGGAAAATGCAGATAAAGCAAACACAAATGTGCATCATGTAGTGGGAAAATGCAGATAAAGCAAACACAATCAAGTATGCAGTCACCGGCCTAGTCACATGATGAGATAAACAAAGCAGTAACAGGATATGGTGATACTCACATGACATATGGTGCACCTGTTGGCCAGATGCACCTGTGTAGAAAAGCATTAATTTCATACAACACAGTTATGCTACACAATGCTGCAGCCTATGAACATGATGGTGAACCATACTTGGTCTGTCCATAAGTGCACCTGCATGGCTCATGTCTCCAGAAGATGTACTTGCAGGTTACAATGTAAGGGAAATATCAGTATGATAGTATACACCACTTGCATCACAACTGGCAGAGCCAATAACAGGTAATGATCAGAGTTACATTTTCCCATTGTGTCCTGCTGTTGTACAGAAGTGGATGGACCTGTGTAAATGAATGCAGACAACATTACACATGTTGGTTTTACTGTAAGGTATGTACTGAAGTTGTATGGCAACATGTCATTACTCTTACGTTGGTCAGCATCACCTTATGTAGACCCATGTGCATGATGCAATTCTGTTGCTGCAACCCAAAAATAACAATACATGAATATACAGGCAACAACAATCCATACTGAAGTAATATGTATACTATGATGTTATGCAAAGTAATACACATGTGCATCTTGGAACACCTGCTTCCATTCCCACCCCTGGTTATGCCTCACTCCCCACTCACCATATGCAATGATGTGAGAAATTGTGTGATCTCATCTGGGGCTGTCAATGGTGGGCCACCACTTGGTGGCATACCTCACCCTCTCATACCAGTCTACCCTGTTGGCTGCACAGATTATCATGTCAGAGAACCATCAGTGAAAGGCCTACTGGGATCTGTTGTGTCCTCCCACAGCATTAATTATGTTGGTGATGTCAGTCCACAATCGATTCTTCCACACTATATTTCCCACCCATTCAAGGAGCCTCTGTCCATGATGGCAGAGAGTATCCATTATAAATTAATTTTCATGTATTGAAAAATTACCACTGCTAGGGCTCTTTGCTATCTGGAAGATAATTATGTTCAAATGGTTAAATTAATCTGGGGGCCCACAAATAGAGATGATTATGTTGACAGCTTATGCCAGTTTACCCTCTCTACATTACTATGCCCTGCTAAATTCTAGGAAATGGTTCCTGTCCCATATAGTATTTGTGACATATAAAACAACATATGTGATGTGAAAACAATGTCAGCATACATATGAATTAGGACAACAACATAACTTATATTCATACTGTCTGTAGGATTTGAACGTATTACAGTTAATGTCCAACCACAACACCATCATGCTACAAAATCAACACACTTTGCATGCAGATATCATTAACATACTACTCATAACACATGTATAAAACAAAAATGTTTGATGACTGTGTGACATCCCTCCTCTGGGCCAATGATCAAGGAGCTTTAATCCCCACCACTGATGATGTTGGAGAATGTTTATTGATAAAAAAATAGGCACACCCATATTTTCAGGTGCAGCTCTCTGCACCAAGTACAGTTTCCCTTAAGAGCACACAGGGAATGCACATTCCAGTTCTGGGGCTGGGCTTCCTCTACAGGCCACGAATAAGACTCCCCACTGACCACTATAGAGCTGAGTCCTTAACCAAGTGTACCAAGCCAAGTCTTCTTCCACCCTCTCCATGAAATCAGTGCTGTCAGTGTCCCTGTTCAAAGTATCTGTCACACACACACACACACACACACACACACACACACACACACACACACACACACACACACACACACACACACACACACACACACACACACACACCTGGGAAAGGCTGGCACAACTTACCTTGTCTGACACTTCCACCCAGACTATAAGATAGATTTACTGCCACCAGAACACCCAAAGCCAGCTACTTTAGGGCTCTTACCAGGGTACCCAATTACACTTATTAAGTACTTATACAATTGGTTATGTTTAACCAAGCAGCAACACTTTTCAGGAATGTGGAGACACACTGCCACCAAATAAATGCAATTACTCTCTAAGGTTAAATATTTTCTGAAAGACTAACCACAATGAAAGGATCAGATATATTTAATACTAAATAATAAAAAAAAATTAAAATTCTGAATATCTATTTTCACTAAACACCAAAGTTTCAATCACAACAAATATAAAAAACAACACAGATGAAAGGATCAGACAGATATAGAAAAAAACTATCCCTGGGATTCAATAAACTCTGTCCAGGAATAGTGCTATTTTTGCACAGATTGAATTGTGCCGGTGTAGCCGTAGCTTTAACAGCAGTGCACCTTAAATATTATTGAAGGCAAGCTGCTGCTGAGGCTAAACAGATATGAACACTACTGAGTGCAGGGGGCGTACTTAGGTACTGCACACACATCTAACATACCCCCTGCACTCAGAAAATACCATACAGCACTTTTGAAAAGCATTTCAGTGTCTGTGGACACTGAAATGAAATAAAATGAGTATTTCAGTGTCCATGGACACTGAAATAGATAGGGGAGCAAGAAACAATGCAGGGAGTGTGTGACAGGTTTTATCGCACACCCCCTGTATTGTAAAAGTCCCATACTGCCATAGGCTTCAACTGTACAGGTTTCTGCAGAATGCCCAGATGCCTGCCTCACATACTTCTCAACCTCCTAGAGCAAGAAAGCTGTACAAAGTCATAAATAATGGGGGGGACAAAGGCACAAAAATAGGGACACTTTTTTAATATTGCACTGACAAACCAGGAAAGTTGATAGAATAAAAGGTCTGCATTAGCACGGACTTCCTGAAGGGTATGAAGACTGAAACACAAATGTCTTCCATTTGAAAGTGCCATACAACCATAGCCATCAACTGTACAGGTTTCTGCAGAATGTCCAGATGCCTGTCTCACATACCTCTCAACCTCATAGAGCAAGAAAGCTGTACAAAGCCATAAATAATGGGGGGACAAAGGCACAATAATAGGGACACTTAAATATTGCACTGACAAACACTGAAAGTTGATAGAATAAACAGTTTGCATTAGGATGGATTTCCTGAAGGGTATGAAGTCTGAAACCCACATGCATGTCAGTATGTTCTGACTTAAACTCCAAATGATTTGACAGAATACCACAGTCACACTTCCTAAGTTTGTAAGAGCATATATTTAAAATATGTCCCTATCTGTCCCTTTACAATTTCCCTTACTGTGACTGAGAAGGACTGCAGATACATGTAAATAAAGTGGGTTTATTAATTTTTGGGGATTTTTTCTATTCTAAGGTATGTTTAAGTGTAGGTGAGAGTGTGTGCAAGTTATGGCTCTCTGCTCAGCATTGCTTAAGCATCCCATAGGATATAAATAAAAATATAGAGTTAAAACCCTCATGTCTAGATATTGTAGTGGTTAGAGTCCTGGCTTTTCATGTAGGCATTCATGGTTTGAGTAATTATTATTTTAATTTTAAATTATGTAGTAATTGATATTTGTCAACCAGGGTAGTGTAGCTGGTCTAAAATGTAAGTTTAAGTGAATCTAAAGTTTGAAATCACCCATATATACACAAGGGTCCCAAACAGTATAGTCAACCTCATAGTAATGTAATGAAAGCACATAGAGGGATATCATGTAAAGTAAATCATATACACTCACTAATATGTCAGTAATGATTAACTAAGTTATTATCCTAATATTTTATTAAAATTAAAAGTGAGCAATAGCTGGCAGTGCTCGGCTATGCTAAGTCGATGTAAGCATTGCTTAAATGTAAATGCTGAGCAGCAGTCAGCCCAGCTAAATGGATTTGCACACTGTTAAGCAATGCTCAGCAATTACCCCTTTAAGCACTGTTCAACCCAGCTTAGCGGATTTGGCACTGCTTAGCTGAGCTTGGCATTTTTGAAGTGGTCCAATGATGGCAAAGGATGGGAATATAGCCTTATTTAAACCATGCAGGTGGGAATACAGCCATAACCTGTTGTAGTTTGATCTCTACAGGAACATGTCTGGCGTTGAAGAGGGAGCGTGCTTTTGGGCACAGCGCTGGGGCATTCTGGAGTCCAGGGTTATAGCTGGACTCCTTGTATAACACCATGATAGACTGCTGCAGGGCCAGTCCCAAGGCTCTTAGTAAAAAGAGGAGGCCTGGGACCATCTGGCACATGACCTTAAGAGTGCCACTGAATCCCCTGAACTGGTGAGCAGGTATGGCATCATTATGCTGACCTAAAGAATGGGAAGGGAGAGTTCTTAGCCTAATGGATCCAAGATACTCAGGAACAGCATGTTCCAGCACTTTGTAGGTATCCCAGATATAGCTGTACCAAATTCTAGCCTGAATATGTGATAGACAGGTATGCATAATGTTTGTTTCTCATCCCTACAGCTGCAGAAGAGAGGACTATGAACATTGAGGCCCATCCTGACAGACTGACAAGGACGTGTCGACAGGCTAGTGAGTACAGATCTACCTTTCATCATATAGTGAAATAAATAAGAAGGAGTAAATTGTTTACTGTGTTCTGTGTGTATCAATTAAAGAAAAGTTTGCCAGACTAATAGTCATCTACAGCATATGCAGTAGTAGAGCACTATGTCATATAACTACAATAAAAACCTAAACCACTAACTGTTGTGTTTATTCTGGTATGTTGTTGCAGAAATAGACTGTGTAGAGGTTCTGAACAGAAAATATGGCTTTGACAGCATGAATTAACAGAGGTTTTTCTGACAATCAGCTAGTATGCAAAACAGTAGCTTATAGAGCTGTAAATTAAGATATCCATGAAATATGATATATGTTATGCACTAAGATCCAACCCT
Organism: Protopterus annectens; assembly: GCF_019279795.1. Classification (NCBI taxonomy): domain Eukaryota; kingdom Metazoa; phylum Chordata; order Ceratodontiformes; family Protopteridae; genus Protopterus; species Protopterus annectens. The sequence continues at coordinate 284,103,006 of NC_056744.1, forward strand.
GACTACTAATGTCAAATGCATTACAGTGTGTCCCCTACTGCAGTGCCTTGTGTCAACCCCTGTTTTCCAGATTGTATAATTTTAAAGGATTACTACACAGTACAGTAACTATCTGTCATACATGAATCTCAGGATTACAAAGTCAGACTGTCTAACTCACAGAGTATTAGGCAGAAAACAGTTAAACAATAGACAGCAGTTCCCCAGTAGTCCAGTGTGATGAGAAACAGCCTTGTAGTTCATTTTAGCACACCCAAACATGGATAAAATCCAGGAAGTGGTACTGAGATGTTATATATACACTCAATATGGAATATTTGCAGAAACAGTCAGATAGTGGTAACTGATATTTTCTCCACAGGTCTTACAGGTAATGAAATGTTTGTAGTAGCTGTTTGAAGGGTATAACAATACACTGTGTCCAACTGTCCCACTGTCCAAACACATGCCTGCAAATGACAGCAGGATGGGTACATACACCACGCCCTCTTCCAAATACATGTCTCTCAAGAGTCATGCTGTCATGGCTAGTGGTCACTGCTGCCAATCACCTTGGAAAAATATAGTAATCCAGGTGAACTATGCTAGTAGCAGACTCACACAACCTCATTGCAGGGTACCCCCTTCTTTGTCAAGTATGTAACCCTGCCATGTAAAAGCCCTCTCCAGTAAAGTAGCCACAGTTCACCCAGTCTGCCCCATACCATTACAGGCTGACAATCTAACAGGTATGTATGTGCCACAGAAGCTATGGGCTATAGGTAGATGTAAAGTGAGGGAAGACCTGTAACCTATTGAGCAGTACTGTTGTGAAAAATAGAAGCTGATATAGTTGTTAATAGACTTTTTATTCTCTCCCCCAACCCTTCATCTGCATCAATAATTATTATTCATATTCTATGGGTATGCTATTCTCCAAACCTATTGTTGGGACATGTGTTCCATTATTATTCATATATTTCATTGGCTGCATATAAACATACCTTGTTCATATACCATTATTGGTGGCATGTTGCTATCAATGTAACTTGCATGCTGTTAAAATTCCTAGTGTTGTTCCATTTATGCATGTGTTGTGTTTGCTATGCAACTGTTTCAGATCTGTTGGTTTGGGTTAATGGGAACACCCATGCATGGTGTTATAACTAATTTTTCAATGTGTTGTTCATGACTAACCAATATATCTGGGAAAACCACAACACCATAGCACGTTTGGGAAGGCAGATCCTGGCGGATCTGCCTGTCTCACCCCATCTGGCAGTGACACCAGGCCCAGCACATCTGGGATCCAACCCAGAAAATCCTCCTCCGCTGGCGATGCACCACCTTTGGGTGGAATCAACTCTGGGGGTGGGGCCTGTGCCCCCTGGGTGCAGGCTAGGAGAGCAGCCTGTCACCCACAGAATTTTCCAGGGTGTGGTGCACAGCATCATCTACTCTGAGTTAGGTGGGTAGCTGTTCCAGATGGAGGGCCACCTGGTGCACCTTGAGGGGTAGGCTGCCCCTCTTGTCCAGCCCCAGCACAGACACTTTCATGGCTGTGAAGGTGCAGTGGTGACTGCCCATGGGTGGGGACTTCAGTCCCACTCTATCCATTTGGGGGCTCATGGGCCTCTGATTCCCAACCATCCTCCCATTCAAAGGTGTATAACCCCCTCATGTGTCATACACCATCCCTGTCTGCTGTCTTGCGTGTCGTGTCTGTCTGCAGATGCTACCTATCCTGCCAAACCTACCTTTTCAAATATACCTACAGCACTTCCCCAACATCCTACTCTCACCTAAAAAAGGGCATCTATCCGACAAAAAATCATTGCCCCATATATAACTCTACATTTCACCCCTCTGTACAGTGAAATTAATCAATCTACCTACAAATTATTCTACAAATGTCTGTCACTCACACCTCCCTGTGGGGTGTGAGGCTGTAAATTCAAAATTCTACACATTATTCACAGCAGTTGCTGCAGAAGAAATGTAGAGCTATGGTCCTTTCCTACAAACATCCTGCACATCCCTAGCTGCTTTTCATAATGTTTTACCCCCTGCTTGCCCACATTTCACTACTTTCATATCACCTGTTTATATTTTCTTTAATTAAAATTAGCATGGCAGTAAGTGGTGCTAAGTGAAGCTAAGAGGACTTAACCATCTCTTAGCATCACTTAGCTCCATGCCAAACTGTGAAAAAACTGCTTACAACTGCTTAAAAGTGCTTTAATCACTCTGTCTCCATCAGCTCTTGTTCTGCACAGCAATAAAAAAATCCACCCCGACAGGCCTCAAACCCACAATGCTGTGTACTATGATCGTAGCAACATACCACTACACCATCGGAGCTGTGGAAATTTGTCATGCTTTTTCAAACATATCATGCATTCTGGTCAGTTAACATTAATGAAAAAGGCTCCATTTTCAAGTCTTGAGCCCAGGACCCTGTGCACTGCAACTACAGCAACACACCTCTACACCATTCACACTGTAAGAATTTGTAATGTTTTTATAAACATATCGTGCACTACACTCATTGAACATAAGGGAAAATATATATCTGTAGTACTCTTATATACATATATATGTATATATATATATATATATATATATAAATACATATATATATATATATATATATATATATATATATATATATATATATATATATATATATAAAATGTGTGTGTGTGTGTGTGTGTGTGTGTGTGTGTTTGTATTTATACATAGACATATATACATAGATAACCAACCTCTTACTGCAAGACATATACAAAAAGCCCAACAAAGTGGGGGGATAAAGGGCAAACAATAGTCACATCTTTGAAATATGGCTGTTACACGCATAGAAGTCTGCTAGAGTAGCATGGTTTGGTTTAACATATAATGCCTGATAGATTCCAGGTCTGAAACACAAATTTATGTCTTTATTTATTGATGTCAAATCTCATATCATCCCATTGATTTGTCAGAAACACACAACTGTTATGAGGAACAGACCAAACATAAGAGCAATACATCTGGACAGTGTCTAGACATCTGGACAGTGGAGAGGTATGAATGCAGTCATGTAACAGAATAAAAAAGACAGTGAAAGCTGCCAACCATTTCACCCAGCACCTTCTGAACAACAGTAAGACCAACACGACAATACCCCAAATCAGCTCTGGGGAATTACCCATGTATTTCCAAATATATCATGCACTACAGGGATGGAACTGTAGGGAAAAGCAGATATTGGTGCGAAAATGTCCACCCACAATCAATTGTACCACAGTCACAGCAAAATACCAGTACCCCAAATGAACTCTAGAGTAGAACATCTGTTTGAACAAACATATCCTGATTGCCAGTCACAGATTGCACCAACATATACTGGCCCACCTCACAGTCTACTGGTAATCTTGAGGTGTTACAGGACATTTCTCAGTCTGCCTCTGTGAACATATACACCTGATAGATAACCAGCAACTGTAGCAGCATGCACAGTCAGATAGAAAAATAGAAAAGGATCTACAACACTCACATCTGCTACTCTCCCTACTCAGCCCAACAAACATTTATGCACAACACTGCTACACAATCTTGGCAGTCTGTTAACAATGGCCAGACATACGCAACTCTCAACTGTACAGATTTCCACAGAATGTCCAGGGTGTGGGACCATATTTATGGCCACTGCTGCATGCCATTTCCAGGAGTCTGCTAAGTCACTGGGATGATACCAGAAGTGCAGTCACTAAATGATGATATATCATACCTTTGAACCTCTTACTGCAAGACATCTGGACAAAGCATGACATACTTGAGGGACACGGGTCCGGAAAGAGGGACATATCTCACATAATGGTGTTACAGACTGAAAGCGTTGCTGGTCTTACAGGGTTTGTTGTAGCATAACATCCCTGAAGGATATGATGTCTGAAACACTAATGGATGTCAACATTTACTGACTACAATCTTCATATTATCCTACTGACTTCACAAAAACAGAAGTTGTCTGAGGAACAGACCAAATATAACAGGCAAACCTCTGGGCAATATGTGGACATCTGGACAGTTGAGAGGAATGTCAGAGACATGTCACTGTCAGACATCAAGTCACACATAAAATGCATGTCCAGACAAACCTTGTTAATCTAGCAATCTATGCATATAACAACAATACTTGCTTACAATATGTACCCAACTCTGGACCTTTGTCCCCCATGTTGTTGGGCTGTCTCCACATGTCTTGTCCTGAGAGGTATTACCACCTACTATCTGTGAAGCTGTAGCCCCCACACTGCCATAATGTCCTCCACACAGGCAAGGAAAAGGGGCAAGGCCCACATGAAGGCCTTAATTATAGCACTGTGTTATTATGGCATTTGCTAATGGTAAGACAACACAGCTGCTCTGGATGCAAGTAGCAAGTGGGAGATACCAATTGGTGCACAGGCCATCACCTGCTCATGAGCATTACCTACAAAAGTCAAGCTGCTGCCTATGCAACACAGGTCTGGACCCATCTACACACAGACAGACTGCGACTACACAAACCTAACAATTTACATTATTCTGAGGAAACTCTTCAGCACTTTAACAGATATGTCAATCACATAAGCTTTTAATGAAATGCAGAAAGGGGGATGCAATAATGTCAAATAGGACATTAAACACTAGGTCACAACAAGACCTGCTGGACTAACATGCTGCTGTCCAGCAACAATGACCATTCCTGTGTACCCTGTCTGCATTGACATGGATCACATCTCTGGCCCCTGAGTCATACCAGCACAGGTCAGCTAATGTATGACTACTACTGGAGTGTTTGTTGTCCAATACTGAGGGTGACACTGCTAGGCCAGCTACCGGGATGTTGTAAATATCCATATTTCACCTGTGAATGCTACTATGATACATATTCTTGTCTTACAAATGTAAGAGACTTATATTGGGTATGTGCATACTACACAACAGGTGCAGAAGTGTGTGTTGAACTGTATGTGATATACTGAGCTGATACCTGACAACTCTCCAGAGATTTGCAAATTGACTGGAAAGTGGTATTTATGCTGAATCCAGTGTCAATGAGATAAATGGGGCCTATAAAAAGGTTCATTGTTTCTTAAATGATTTATTCATCGAAGGTATGACAGACATGGACATATTCAATTACTTGTCTACACCTAGCCCTAAAATACCAACATTATTTGGGTTGCCGAAATTGCACAAAGACCAACAAAATCCACCCATAAGGGCCTTAGTCAACTCCCGGGAGTCTAACACATACGCAAGTGCAAAGTACATTGATGGTCAACTCCCGGGAGTCTATCACATACGCAAGTGTGAAGTACATTGATTTTATCTTGAAGAAGTATGTCGAAAAAGAAGAACAAGTTTTCAGAGACTCATGGGCATTTCTAACGTCCATTAACAGCATTGAATATGATGAATCTTTAATGGTCTTAACAGTAGATGTGGTTGACTTATATTTCTCTATTCCCCATGAGGAAGGTATTGAGGGGGTAGTTGAGAGACTATTAGTGCATGGGGCCAACAGTAGAGAAATTAGGTTATTTCAAGAAATCATGGAAGTTATTCTGACTAACAACTTTGTAATCACTCTTGGAAAATACTATTTTAATTAAGCGCTTTTTGTCACCTTATTAAGGCAACTTCTTCAGATTACACTTCAAAACAACATGTAGCCATTAAATAGTGAAATACAGTCACATGATCTTACCTAAATAGTGTATTGATTCTACAAAAAGTAGTACCTTATTAAAACTTATAAAATATCTTGTGAATAATCTTTCATAACTGAAAACTGTGATATCACAATTGTTGTAAACTGCCAACTGATTACAACTTATAGAAACATCATCACCACCTGTAAACCTTTAATATTAAAGGTATTTATATAAAAAATATATATGATAAAAAGTATATATATATATATATATATATATATATATATATATATATATATATATATATATATATATGTATACCCACACATAAAAAATATATATTTATGTATGACGTTTATACAAAAAGATGATAGTGTAAATAGAACATACTAATAACCTGAGAAAAATGTATGAGGTTATTTGCTTTCTTTCTAAACTTTTAAGTTTTAGAAGACATAGTATGTGACAATGTTCATTTAGACCCGGTTCAACAAAAGCATTTAATCTTATTTGCCATGTCAATTCACATTCTTCCAGAATTAAATTATAAGGACCACCTCGAATGCTAGACTGAACTTGATCTATTGCCATAAAACTACATTTATGCCCACCATTTGCCATACAGTGCCTAGCCAAGGCATTTTCGTTTTTGTTTGTATTTATTGCATAACTATGTTCATAAATTCTGTCCCTTAGTCTACGCTCTGTTTTCCCAATGTAAAATACTTTACATAAGGAACACAGTGCAACGTAGACCACCATTTTTGAATTACAATTTAAATTGTATTTTATTTTGTACTTCGTTCCATTGATGGTAAATGAATTGCCTGTGGTCACAAATTTACACATACTACAGCAACCACAAGTAGACATACCTGTAAGTCTGTTAAACCTCCTGCTAGTAGTAGACTCTAATATTGATTTTAAATTAGTTCCTCTCTTAAAAATAATCTTAGGGGTGTCATTTAATTTATCTGCTAACATTTTATCATGTCTTATAAGCTCCCAGTTTTTATGTATTATAATTCTGATAAGTGTACTGTCGGAGCTAAATGGAGTAATAAAACTGTTTTCAAATGAATTTACTAGTGTTCCACGCTCTGTTGTACCAGACTCACGGTCCTCACCAGTATCAATAGTGTCCTTTGGCCACAGTTCATAAATGTCTGACCTTTCACACCGACTTAAAATAGGCGTAATAAACTTATTAGCCCTTCTCAGGCATACTTCATTAGTAATTGCTTCAACCAAAGATGCAGGATATCCCCTTTGTTGGAACATACCCCCAAGGAAATTACATTCATCTTCAAAGTCATTATCAGAAGACACCATCCTAGCAGCCCTTATCATTTGGCCTTTGACTATAGACCGCTTTTGTGGTAAGGAATGTGAGTTAGAGAAGTGAAAAAACGCATTACAATATGTGTCTTTTCTGTGGATTCTTGATGTGTACCTGTTATTATCTACATCCTTAATTAATTTCACATCAAGATAATCAATACTAGACACCTGAAAGTTAAATGTAAATTTGAGGAAACTGGTAGAGCTGTTGAAATATTCAAGCAATTAATTTGCTATACCTACATTGCCTCTGAATACAATAAATATGTTGTCAAGAAATCATGTATAGAATTTAATGTAAGGCATAAAAGTGGTATTATTGAACACATAGTTTTTCTCCCAATATGCCATCACAATGTTGGCAAAATTGCCACCACAGGGAGAGCCCATAGTAACTCCTTGTTTCTGTAAATAGAGGTCATTTTGGAAGCAAAAATAGTTCATAGGTTCATAGGTCAGTACTAAGCTAACTGCCCTTGCAAGCCATTGTAAGCCTAGCCAATTATCCCTTGTAAGACTCAAACCCTGCACCTTGTGTTTGTAAGACAAACACCTTAACCATTAGGCCACCCTCCCAATATGCCATCACAATGTTGGTCAATATAATATCCAATAATACTTCTACTAAATAGATTTCTTGACTAGAGGCTTTTTTACTATGAAGAAATAGACTGGTCCATTCCATCCCTTCTAAGTGGGGGATTGATGTGTAAAGTTCTTTCACATCAATAGTTATAAAGTTGTTATGTTCATCAAACTGCAAATCATTGATGTTGTGCAAGAACGCCCAAGAATCTTTACAAACTTGAGTTTCAGTGATTAAATTTTTTTTTAGTATACTATCCACCACTTTGGCACAAGGATACGTGATAGAACCACGACCATCCACTTAGAAGGGATGGAATGGACCAGTTTATTTCTTCATAGTAAAAATGCCTCTAGTCAAGAAATCTATTTAGTAGAAGTATTGGATATTATATTGACCAACAACTATTTTTGCTTCCAAAATGACCTCTATTTACAGAAACAAGGAGTTGCTATGGGCTCTCCCTGTGGTGGCAGTTTTGCCAACATTGTAATGGCATATTGGGAGAAAAACTATGTGTTCAATAATACCACTTTTATGCCTTACATTAAATTCTATACAATATTTCTTGACGACATATTTATTGTATTCAGAGGCAATGTAGGTATAGCAAATTAATTGCTTGAATATTTCAACAGCTCTACCAGTTTCCTCAAATTTACATTTAACTTTCAGGTGTCTAGTATTGATTATCTTGATGTGAAATTAATTAAGGATGTAGATAATAACAGGTACACATCAAGAATCCACAGAAAAGACACATATTGTAATGCATTTTTTCACTTCTCTAGCTCACATTCCTTACCACAAAAGTGGTCTATAGTCAAAGGCCAAATGATAAGGGCTGCTAGGATGGTGTCTTGTGATAATGACTTTGAAGATGAATGTAATTTCCTTGGGGGTATGCTCCAACAAAGGGGATATCCTGCGTCTTTGGTTGAAGCAATTACTAGTGAAGTATGCCTGAGAAGGGCTAATAAGTTTATTATGCCTATTTTAAGTCGGTGTGAAAGGTCAGACATTTATGAACTGTGGCCAAAGGACACTATTGATACTGGTGAGGACCGTGAGTCTGGTACAACAGGGCGTGGAACACTAGTAAATTCATTTGAAAATAGTTTTATTACTCCATTCAGCTCCGACAGTACACTTATCAGAATTATAATACATAAAAACTGGGAGCCTATAAGACATGATAAAATGTTAGCAGATAAATTAAATGACACCCTTAAGATTATTTTTAACAGAGGAACTAATTTAAAATCAATATTAGAGTCTACTACTAGCAGGAGGTTTAACAGACTTACAGGTATGTCTACCTGTGGTTGCTGTAGTATGTGTAAATTTGTGACCACAGGCAATTCATTTACCATCAATGGAACGAAGTACAAAATAAAATACAATTTAAATTGTAATTCAAAAATGGTGGTCTAAGTTGCACTGTGTTCCTTATGTAAAGTATTTTACATTGGGAAAACAGAGCGTAGACTAAGAGACAGAATTTATGAACATAGTTATGCAATAAATACAAACAAAAATGAAAATGCCTTGGCTAGGCACTGTATGGCAAATGGTGGGCATAAATTTAGTTTTATGGCAATAGATCAAGTTCAGTCTAACATTCGAGGTGGTCCTTATAATTTAATTCTGGAAGAATGTGAATTGACATGGCAAATAAGATTAAATGCTTTTGTTGAACCGGGTCTAAATGACCATTGTAGCATACTATGGGCAGGATTCACGAAGGCTTGCACGGAGTCTAAGAGTAGTGTAAGACTCCATGCAGCCTTCGCGATCCAGGAACAGCCCAAAATCCGTGTAAGAGACAAGCTAAAACGTCTCTTACACGGAGTGGGCATGGATAAGCTAATCACCTCACTTGCAGCTGAATAGCATGCAAATGAGGATGATTAGCGATCCAGGAAGCCCAGAACAGCCCGTGTAAGAGCCGTTTTAGCTGCAGAAATGTACTCAGTTGACATCTGAGTATGTTTTGGCAAAAACCGCAATGGAGCCATGTCAGCTTCAAATAAAGGGTGCATATGTATCAGGCAGAATGCCAATGGCCAAATATGTGGCCATTGGCAAGGTAACCTGATGCAAATATATTAAAAATATAATTTTTTTTTCGGCAATCGCCGATGTTTAAACCCAGCACAGCCCCGCGCAAACGGGCTGCGCTGTATAAAACATAAAAACGAAGGTTATAAACCCACAAATGTGGGTTTTATGCAATACATGGAATTTCAATGCAGGGACCAGCAGACCAAAAACAACATGGCCACCGTGTAGTGGTTGCTAAGGGGGAAGCTGAGTCTAAGAGATGTAACTTTAGTAGGCAATCTGATGCAAATGAGTGTTAGGATACTGAATTCCACTGTCACATAGCAAATGAGCACAGTCTGAGTAGTGTAAGAGTTACAGAAGGGGGAGGAACAGAGTAGGAGATAGGTGACATCACAGGGGGGAATGGTAGAAAGAAATGCAGTTCATTGGAGGTCAGAGTTATATGACAGATGTCAGGCAAATATCATGGAAAGAGGTGTGCCACTAGATAAGCATGAGAAAGTCAAGAAATGGAAGGTGTACACTGTTGCCTACACCAAAGTTTCTTGCTGGGCGTGCATGCGCACGTGTGCGCGCCATGAAGCGTGAGTAAGACAGTGTGCACGCGTGTAAGGCAGACTGAGCATGTGGGAGCCAGTTGGTAGCTGTTTAACACTGTTTGCATGGGTGTGTGTGCGTTTTAACCCGAATAAGCAGATTCTGAACCGTGTAAGCATGTGTGCGCGCGTGTAAGCCACTGTGAGCATGCTTCTGCTGGTATACACGCTGCTCCCCCCTGAGGAAACAGAAAGGAAAAAGGAAGCAACATAATTAGTAGGAAGCTAGCAGGGAATACCGCTGGAGCTAGCAGGTGAAAACAATTAGAAGCAGGCAATTACACAGGCAGAAGAGTAGCTCAGCCCAACACTTAAAAATCTGCAAACAGCAGTGCAAGATGTTTCTCTCAAGAGACACTGCAAGACAGGAGTAAGCTATTAGAAGTTTAAACTGAAAAAGCTGAACTCAGAGCAGAAATGTTAGGGGCTGCCATAGCTGTCATAATGAGACATAGGTGACTTGCTGAGGGTGGTGACAATGCAGATGGTGCCAGACAACCCACAGTGAGGAGACGGAGAAGAGTGTACAGGCCCAGGCTCACCTACCATGGGTTACATGAGCTGGAGATAGTAGAGCGCTATAGAGTGGACAGAGACCTCCTGCAGCAAATAGTGGAGCTGTGCAGGCCACGCCTCACACACAGAACCAACAGAGGGGAACCCATCCCAGTGGAAACCAAGGTATGTGTTGGCCTAAAAATACTAGCAACAGGTACCTTCCAGAGACCAACTGGTGATATGATGGGGATATCACAGGCATCAGCCTCCAGGGTACTGCACTAGTTCCTGGATGCCATGTCAGCACATGTCGGTGATCATGGATATTTCCCCAATGCCCGTGAGGTATTGGCCAGCAATATGCGTCTCTTCCAGCAAATAGCGGAATACCCTGAGGTAGTGGGTGCAATAGACTGCACACACATACGCATCAAAGCACCAGCCGGTGAGCGGGGTAGGGCATACATTAACCGCAAGGGCTTCCCCTCCATCAACTGCCAGGTTGTGTGTGATGCCCAGGGCATAATAATGAATGTGTGTGCTGGCTGTCCTGGGAGCTACCATGATTCCCACATCTGGCATTTGACGCAGCTGTACCAGACATTTGCCAATGGGGACATCCCGCACGGACACCTAGTGGGGGATGCAGGTTATGCACTGGAGCCGTGGCTGATGACACCCATCAGAAACGCACACACACCTGAACAGGAACGCCATAATGAGGCACACGCACAAACACGTAATGTAATAGAGCATGTGTTTGGGCTGCTCAAGTCACGGTTCCGGTGTCTGGACACATCTGGTGGAGCCTTGCAGTACACACCAACTACATGTACCCAAATTGTCATGGTATGTGCTATCCTACATAATATGATCTTGTGAAAACAGCTGCAGCAGAACCAGCATAGGGCCGGGCCAAACAGCCCCCCACCATTGCCAATGCCATCACAGGCAGAGCGTGACTCGGAGGAGGAACAACCTGAGCCTGCCCCAGTAGGCAGAAGGAGGTGTGCCAGTATGCCCTGGCCTTGGCAAAGAGGCAATGCATAGCACATACACTGGCTCAGTAGGAACCCTGGGAATGATACCCCCTCTGACTCACTCAGATAATAACAGGGATGCCTAAAATGACATGATCTGCTCACAAACATGTACAGGGAGTGTAATATGTGCATCCGATAGAGGCAGCCCTGCAGCACCACCTGAGGCATGAATGCCATGTGTTAAGTAATGTAACACCATGTACTATATGCACACCTGAGGACCCTGACTAACATCCTACCCTCACCAGGCATCATGCCACAATATGACAATGAGATGATCAAGTGCAATAATTGACTGAAGTATTGCAGTTAGTCAAAGGGGATCCAATGTGTGCCAGCCTGGGATGACATTCTGAGCATGACATGATGCTCCACCTGCTAGGACTGGTGTGCACCTATCAGTGCAGGCCATATGGATACTGGCAAAGGCTGTTGTTACCCACAGTGTGCCCTGAATAGGTAAGGCTCAAAACACAAACCTATCTCCACAGGTATCAGAAGGGATAAGAATAAGATAAGGGATAGGTTGAAACAGCAAGATGCATGCAGTCTAAACTCACCCAGTATGGAGAATGTTGATATCTGTGCTGTAACAGAAAACTGAGTCAAGGCTCACAACAGCACCCTAACACTACCAAGTTACACCTCATACTGTGCTGTACAGCCTCAAAACATGGAACAAGCTACAAAAGGAGGGTGACTAGCAAGAATTGTCAAGGATAACCACACCCCCATGTTGGTACCACAACAAGAAGCAGCATGGACTAGCCATGGTCAAGTAACAGTGGCTAAAACTGCCCCCCAGTTTATAGCCTGCTACAGACTACTGTCCCAACACCAGGAACTGCACCTGGCCTATGCTGGAATACATGAATATATCAAGTCCTCCAAACCACATTATATTGGGTGACTGAAAATACCCAGACATAGACTGGGAGCATTATACTAGCTCCAACAGTGTAGGACAAAAGTTCCTAGAATCCATAAACCAAAATGCCTAGGAACAACGTACCACTCCCACAAGAGGGGTAAGCATACTGGATGTGATAATCAGCAACATGGTTACTGGATGGCAAGACGAGAAGTGTATTGCTCACTGGTAAAACCAGACCATAGAGTAATCACACTGGATATACAAATCCTGACCACAGTCCCTGGCCAGAAAACCACAGTGGAAAACATGTGTAAAGCAATATTTGCACTCCTCCAAACTGATGTGGAATCCATTAAAGGTCCTGTGCAGGTGCAAAATATGGGCCACACCTCAGAACCTGTAATACAGCCATTCCATGAACACTGCCAGGAATGCTTGGATTATGCAATCCTAAATTAAAACAAGACACAATGCCATACACACAGGCATCCGGCATGGTGGACACCAGCCATAACCAAACCATGCAAGAGAATGAGGAAGCTACTACATGATAGAGCAAACATAAACAATGAAGTAATCACTGATCAGTAGTATGGCAATAAAATATGTCCACACATACAATCCACTAAGGCCAGCCACAACAAGTTGAATCTGTGAATCCTGAGGCAATGTTACACCTGCCCCAAGTATACAGACAACCCACAACTCCACCCAAGAAATACAAATATATGTGAGAGATGCAACCATCTATCCAAACTGGAGGCTGAGCTCCCTCAACTCAGTACTCCCAAAACTAGTCAGGAGGAGAAGGTAACCACACACACCACAAACACAGTCCCACATAGACCTATCACAACTGCAAACCAAAGACATAAACACAGAAAAACATTCCCAGACGCACAAATTACAAACACAGCACACCAACAGAGGCCTCTAAAGCAGACACCCAATCAAACAACCTCCAAACATAGCACATGCAACACATATTACACAAAGCTGGTGTGCCAAACAGTCACAGGCCAGAAGGAGAAACAACATGCCTGATACAGTTGTAATAGGTGACTCCATAGTCAGACACACTGCTGTCCCGCACACCAGACTGAACAAGGGAAAGGGTACAGTAAGCTGCCTGTAGGCTGCCACAATACGCCACATAACAGAATTATGCAGGTCACTCCAAAGCAAGTAGAAATATGATGCAGTCATAGTCCATGCTGGTGTGAATGACCTGTGATGTACCTCCCTAGACTACATGAAAAGAGACATAGATGAGCTCTCTGATTATGTAGTCCAGGCCGGTATGACACTCACCGTTTGCAGCATCCTACCCTTACCAAGAATAATGCCACAGTACAAACATGGAATGATCAGTCATAGCAAGTGGCACACTTACTGGTGTCATTCCAAGGGGATCCAATGTCTGACTGCTTGAGATGTCATGCTTGAGAAGCCACGCAGCTGTTCCTGGGATGGCTTGCACCTGTTACCACTGGGCGTCTGGATATTGGATAAGGCCTTTGCCACCTCCATAGAGCCTTTTGTAGGCAAGGCTGAAAAGACTAACCCACCACCCTAGAAAACATAAGTGTAAAGAAACATAAGGGTAATGTTGACCAATGCCAGATGTGTAAACCCCAATATGCATGCTCCCAAGGCCATCCCCAGTATGGAGAACATCGATGTCTGTGCAGTGACAGAAACCTGCTGCAAGCCTCCTGACAGCACACCAGCACTACCAGGTTATACCACATATCATGTGTCATGGCCCCAAAACCTGGAACAAAACATAAAAGGGGGGTGAGTATCCATATTCAGCACAGACACCCATACGTCCAGGTAATTGACAATGCACAAGGCATTGGAGTCCACCCATGTGCAACTAACTGTAGGCAAGACTGCTGTACAGTCTGTAGCATGCTACAGACCACACTCTCACACACAGGAACCCCACTCAGCCGTCCTAAAGACGCTGGACAGTATGAATGTCCCACCAAATACCAAACAAGGTACCACAAATTACCACATAGGTGGTAAACCATTATGTATTGAAGGAGTAATCAGGGACCTAGGGACACAAGTGGACAGTAACCTGTTATGTGACACTCACATTGCCAATGTGGCTAGGAAGACTGTTTACATTGGACACCGTATCATGAAAGGATTCACATCTACGTCAACAGATGTCATTGTGCCCCTATACTGTTCTCTTATCACACCCATAATCTAGTACAATGCCTCATATGGGATGTACCTTACCTGACACCTGTAGCAGTTAGAAAGACCTCAAAGGTACCTCACCAAGAGGATAAAGGGTCTCAAATATATGTCATATGCTGCCTGGATGTAGACACCCCAGCTGAATGCAGTCACATACTGCCTACACAGAGGCATTGCATGCCTGTTGTACAAGGCCATGCCCAACACAGGAGTAATGGACATGCTCCACCCCAGAAAACTCAAAGCCATCGGAGCTGTGAGAGTGAAAGATGTCAACCTCAACAAATAATGAAATAGGATGTGCTGGAGGGACAGATACATAATCCAGAGGCTCCCCACACACTCTGACCAGAATTCCACTCTATGTTAGGCAGTGCCCCTCACTGACACTCTTCAACAGGAATCTTGCCAAGTGGATGGATGATTGTAGAGTTACACTGGGGGTCTTCACTGTGTCATGTCCAGACAGAGGCACAGCAAAGCAAATCATAAATGGCCATAATATTCACATAGCAAGGGGTGGCAAAAGCCACACACACTCTGGCTAGGCTAACAAATGCCATAGGGTGGATAGCCTAGTATGAACCTATGAACCTATGAAGATACAAATTGTACAGGACACTAAGGATAATCTGAAGGCTTTCACAACTGATGGTAGGAACCGTGTTGGGAATTCACAGATATGCTCTGAATCACACAAATATCACAAACAACATACCAAACACACATATTGCCAACATACATCCTGACAGGTGCAGTGCAACCCCCCCCCCCCAGAATGCAGAATATCTATCCCAGCAGACTGCTAGCCCCCTGACATTGCAGATGCTGAGGTAACAGCCAGCATCTACAAAGCAAAACACACAGCAGCAATGGTATGAGATGGTGTCCTGGGCTGAGTCCAACATGGAATCCAAGATGAATGGAATGCCAAATCAAACTACTGCTCAATGTCAGCCTTACCACAGGATATGTACCCAAAGAGCAGTGTACAACAACAGTGGTCCTTCTCAACAAAGGTGTTGCCTGAATGGATACTGAAAATTACCACCCCAGAATCCTGAGAAGCTCGGTCTGCACAGCTATGGAAAGGATCAGCATGTACCGCAGACATAAAGATATCGGGGACCTACTGATACCAGACCCTACCCAGTGTGGCTTTCTTAAGTGCAGATCCTGCCCCTAAACATGTTTGACTCAATTGAAACAGTAATTAAGGTCATTGATGAGGGCAATGTGGTCCACACAGCGTAGCTGGACCTTGCAAAGGCTTCTATACAATACCCTACATGTTCATTATAGATAAGCTCACCAGCTTAAATATAAACCCCTATGTCAGTAGAGGGGTTGCAAACCAGACCAAGGACAGAACAGACATGGTCAGACATGCTGCAGCCATGTCAGACTACAAACCAGATATAACTGGCATCCCATAAGGCTTGGTCCTGGGATCTTCCTCGTCTGGCATATATGTCCCATAGGTACAGGCAAACATGGAAGGACTGTGTCTGAGCA
Source organism: Protopterus annectens (assembly GCF_019279795.1). Classification (NCBI taxonomy): domain Eukaryota; kingdom Metazoa; phylum Chordata; order Ceratodontiformes; family Protopteridae; genus Protopterus; species Protopterus annectens. The sequence goes on from NC_056744.1 coordinate 284,119,409, forward strand.
TGTTTGCAGAGGACTACAAACTGCTCACCACATATGATCCACCAGCTGACACAAGCATCCCACAAAAGGGCCACATAGAAACAGACAACTGGTGCCATAGCCATGTCAGCAAGCTAATTGCAGAAAAGTGTATAGTCAACCCCCGTGGATATACTGTAAGTGCCCACCAATTACCGCATAGGTGTTAACCCATTACGTAGTTAACATGTAATGAGAGACCTGGGGACACAAGGTGATAGATATCCTGCATTGGACAAACATGTGCTGCAGTGTTTACAGAAACATACCATATACCCACCTAATCATGAAGGTTGTCAGATCTAGATAAGGGGAGGTCATTGTGGCTCTGCAGTCATCCTTCATCAGCGTTACAATTGACTACAATAGCCCCAGTGGGATGTACCTCAGCAGACACCTTCATCAACCGTAAAGTCCCCAACAGTACCTCACCAGGAGTATCAAAGAGCTTGCACAGATGCCATGTGTTGCCTGTGTTGCTGGTATCAATAAACATGCTGCACCTTGTACAATCTGAATGGCAGTGAGCTATGCACATGAGAGACCTGAACCCCAGCACTGACTTACATAGGACAAGCTGTACTGCATGATCCATAACACAGAAGCCACCCCCACCCATGAGTGAACTCCCAGTACAGGCTACCCATAGAGTCACTTATCGATTTTCCTCAATAGGAATCTTGATGAGTGGATGGGAGAGGGTAGCTTTATCCTGGGTATCACTGTCATGTCACAGGTAGACATAGGCACAGTATACTAACCATGACATATGTCATGGCAAACTCCACTTACAATGCATGTCAAAGGACAAACACACTCTCCAACTAGCATTAGACATGGACTAGGGCACATCGCTAGTGTTTGCAAATGTACACCTATGTTGTGGAATACACTACCAATGTTGGACAAGCCTGGTTTAAGTAGTTCATATCTGAAAAGAATGCAACATGGTCAGATGTACACAACTGGCCCCTAACCAGGCTGTTGTGCTCATTATCAAAATGTAAAGCAGTGATAGCACTAAAGCCCAGGATACTGTCCACCACAGTCAAAGTACTGAACCAGTACTCTATACAGTACTACAGTGTTAGGTCAGTGTGAAAGGATGTTGACAACTGTATGCAAAGTATCCCATGCAAACACTGCAGGCACATTATAATCCTGTTGTGTTCACACACAAAGCAGTTGTACAGTAACTACACAACATGACACACAACACACAACCATAAACGGGTGATATTTGTTGAAGTTCACACTCATCCACATATGTGGTGGGCTGCAGAGTTCAACATATGGAATGCTCACACTGGGCATGCTCACACACTTTGATAAATGAGACATATGTCAGACAACATGCCATGGGAAGGCTGAACTGGGCATGCTCACACACTTAGGCCAAATCTCAGTTTAGCAGTTGGCCACACATATCTGGTATTTTTACGTGTTATTCTAGGAACCAACCACATTACAGCAGTCTGCCCAGTGCACACAGTTAAATGACTACAGAGACATACGTGATATAGTGGATCCCTCCCATATGCAAACATCTTCCACAGATGCACAAGTTGTTCATACAAACAGGGAATGCTATGGCAATAAAGACGTGCAAACAGTCTATCAGCAACAAATAATGTGCATTTGACAATTAAACATATGGGTGTAGAGGTCAACACTAGGCTGTTTGCCCTAGGGAATGACAGCTTAGCCAGAGTGTGCTTGGCGTCTGCCTCCCCACAGGATGCACATTCCCCTTTCTAAACACCGATGATGTCAGCACCCTATAAGTACAGCAGGAGAAAAAAAAACTCCCAGTAATGCGAATAGCGTGCTCTGCTAATGCGTCTGTCTCAAGTGTCATAACATAGTTAGGTAGGGGTTTGAATCCTGCAGATGCTCAGTGTGTGGGTGCAAGTCTGTGGGAGAGAAATGTCCCTTTTGGCAACTGGGAAAACACACTACAGGATGCACATTCCCCTTTCTAAACACAGATGATGTCAGCACTCTATAAGTATAGCAGGAGAAGGGAACCCTCTCAGTAATGCGAATAGCGCACTCCGCTAATGTGTCCGTCTCAAGTGTCATAACATAGTGAGGTAGGGGTTTGAATCCTGCAAATAGCAAGTGTGTGTGTTTGGCTGAGGGGGGTTAGTGTGTGTGTGAGGGAAATGTCCCTTTTGGCAACTAGGAGAACAGACTACAGGATGCACATTCCCCTTTCTAAACACTGATGATGTCAGCACTCTATAAGTATAGCAGGAGAAAAGAAACCTCCCAGTAATGCAAATAGCGCGCTCTGATAATGCGTCTGTCTCAAGTGTCATAACATAGTTAGGTAGGGGTTGGAATCCTGCAAATGGCAAGTGTGTGTGTTTGGCTGAGGGGGGTTAGTGTGTGTGAGGGGAAATGTCCCTCTTGGCAACTAGGAGAACAGACTACAGGATGCACATTCCCCTTTCTAAACACTGATGATGTCAGCACCCTACAAGTACAGCAGGAGAAGGTATGTGGCATGGACAATGACCGAGTCATATGTGTCCATGCTTCTGACCAACCTGCATGCTTGTGTTATGTGGTGGACCATAGTGCCCCACAGGCATATCACTGTGACCTTCACCTTGTCCAGCCTGGTGAGCGTGACCATACTGTACCGGACAATAACGATAGCTAACACAACTGTGGCAGGTGTGTTGTCTAGCCGTACAGGCTGTGAGGTGGCACACAGGATTTGTGTGATGTGTTCAGGCGTAACGTATGCCTATGTGCCAGCTGCAGAGGTGTGTGCCGCTCAGGCAGGATGCTATTCTAAGGCTCCACGAATGGCCCAGTGTGTTCATGTGCTTGTATTGCTGTCAGTGTAGGTCTACATCAGACTGGTATTGTAGTCACTGTAGTATTGCATGCCACCTGACAGGTTATGCCAGTACTGGGTTCAGAGTGCTGAGTCCCCAGTTAGGCTATGTGGTTCCATCTCATACATGTGTTGTACGTCCATGTGTAGGGGAGAGGGTTGACTGTGTAAATGTGGCAGCTGTGACATTGCCACATGACCCACATATTCCACAACTGTAGCATAGAGGTGACTGACAACTGACCTTTGAACATGCTACCATAGTATTGTGATTGCCATGGTGATTAACAGCACATAGGGCTAATGGGGAACAAGGTACATAGGTTCATAGGTTTATAGCATCATACTAGGCAATCTGCCCTAGGGCATTTAAGAACCTAGCCAGAATGTGTTTTGGCTGGCGCCATCCAATGTAAATATATCTTGCCATGCCCTATTGCCAAGGTTAGTATACTGTGCCTCTGTGTAAAAGTGACACAGAAGTGATACCCGGGGTAAACCTACAATGTCCCATCCACTCATCAAGATTCCTCTTGAAGAGAGTCAATGAGGGACTCTTCCTAACCTAGACTGGGATTTTATTCCAGAGTGAAGTGAGCCTCTGGGTTATGAATCTGTCCCTCCAGCATGTCCTATTTATTTCAGTGCTGAGGCTCAGGTCTCTCAAGCGTGTATCCCGATGGGATTTGGATATTCTCAGGTGCAGCATGCCCATTAATTCTGGGTTCGACATGGTGTTATACATTAGGCACAGATAGCCTCTGAACAGGCGGTATGCCACTGAGTAGAGCTGGGGTTTGTTTAACCGGTCAGCATATGGCATCTGTTTGAGCCCTTTGATCTTCTTGGTGAGGTACTTGTGGGGTCTTTCCAGTTGCTGCAGGTGTCTGGTAAGGTACATCCCGACAGGGGGATTGTACTCAATTATGGGCCTGATGAGGGATGAGTAAAGAGGCACGATGTACTCCCCTGATGTAGATGTGAATCCCTTCATGAATGGGTGGGCTATATACAATGTCTTTCTAACCACTTTGGCCATGTGGTTGTCAAATGAGAGATTGCTATCAACTTGGGTCCCCAGGTCCCTAATTACTTCTTCTGTACATAATGGAGTACCACCTATGTGGTACTTTGTGGGCACTTTGTTTTTGCCAAAGGGGATGACTATACACACTCTTGCATTCAGCTGAAGGCCATGGCTCTGGCACAAGTTGTCTGTTTCTATGATGCCCCTTTGGAAGGTGCTTGTGTCGGCTGGAGAGTCGATTATGGTGGCCAGTTCACAGTCATCTGCATATTTGGTCAACCACAGTCCTTCCGTGTTGACCTGTACCTCCGATAAATATATACCAAACAAGAGAGGTCCCAGGACTGAGCCTTGTGGGACACAACTCGTAACTGGTTTGGAGTCTGGCATGGCTTCAGCAATTCTAACCATGTGGGTTCTGTCCTTGAGCCAGTGTGCAATCCATCTAGTGACATAGGGGCTTATATTTAAGCTGGTGAGCTTCTCTAGAATGCCCGAGTGGGTATTGTTTTGAAGGCTTTTGCGAGGTCCAGGTAGGCTGTGTGAACCACCTTACCCTCGTCAATGGCCTTGGTGACTGTTTCAAAGAAATCAACCAGGTTTGAGAGGCAGGATCTGCCCTTAACAAAGTCAAACTGGGTATGAACCAGTGTCTGTAGGTCCGCAATATCTATATCTATGTGGTCCATGATGATCCTTTCCATAGCTCTGCAGACCAAGCTAGTGTGGCTTATGGGGTGATAGTGTCCAGGATCTGTTGAGGCACCAACTTTCTGTAGACGGACCACTGTTGCTGTACGCCACACTTTGGACACATATCCTCTAGTAAGGCTGGGATTGAACAGTAGGTTTATGTTTGGTAGTAGCACGTCTTGGTGGTCATGTAGGACACAGCCCGGGACACTGTCTCGTCCCATTGATGCAGTGTGTATTGCTTTGGAGAGGGCGGCTCTTACCTGAGCATCTGAGATTTCAGGGGGGCTGCTGGGATACATATTTGCCCTTTCAGTGTGGAGGGGGGTGAGAAGTTTGCACTGAACCTGTCAGCTAGAATGTTGGCAATGTCTGTGGGTTTGGTGTTTCAATTGACATTATGGACTACCTCAGAGCATATCTGGGAATTACCACCCAGGTTCCTAACATAACTAAAGAAAGCCTTGTGATTATCCTTAGTGTCCTGTGCAATTTCTGTCGAAGCTGGCCTTAGACAATCTTATGAGTGCCTGTAGTTATTTGCTAATACTGATCAGTGATGCCTTCCCTATTTGTGAATTTGCTGTATCATTTGGTAGCTTCCTCCTTCTATTGTGTAGTTTGTTTATGGCTGGGGTCCACCAGACAGGACGTCTGCCTTTGGAGGATTGGGTCTTGGTTTTATTCGGGATCACATGATCCATGCATTCCTGAAGGCGTCCATAGAATGCATTTATAGAGGAACCTGTGGTCTGGTCTGTAGTTTCCACAGGCCCGAGGGCTTTGAAGGTTTCCACCTCAGTTTTGAGGAGTGTGAATTTGCTTTAGAGAAGTTGTTCACTGTGGTGTTCTGGGCAGGGGGTGGGGTCGGGATGTGTATATCCAGTGAGATCAGTTTATAGTCCGATCTTACCAGTGAGGGATACACTTCTGGTCTGGAGCATAGAGTCCCCATGTTGGTGATGATCAGGTCCAGTATGTTTCCCCTTCTTGTGGGAGTGGTAACAAGTAGTTCCATAGCATTTGAGCTCATATATTTTAGGAATCTTTGGCCTAGGGTATTGGAGCTAGAGTCATGCTCCCAGTCCATGTTTGGGTAGTTGACGTCGCACAATATAATGGTGTTTGGAGAGACCTTCATATTTCCACTGTTCACAGGATGGCCGAGTGCAGTTCTTGGGTGTGGGAGGGTGGTCTGTAGCAGGCTATAAACTGGAAGGCAGTCTCACCCATTGTTGGTTGCACATGGATAGTCTCTGATGCTTGGTGCTTTGCCACCAACCTGGAGGTGTGGGTATCTTTGATGAATATCAATACTCCCCCTCCATTTGTGGTTCGTTCCACATTTTGGGGATGAAAAGCATGGTATGAGGTTAAACCTGGTAGTGCTGGTGTTCTCTCAGTAGCCCTGAACCAGGCATCTGTTACTGCACAGATATCGATGTTCTCCATACCAAGGAGAGTTTCGGGTGCATGCATCTGGATGTTTAGACTTCTGGCGTTGGGTAGCATTACTCTTAGTTTCTTATCCCTTGTGATACCTATGAAGGTGGGTTTGTCATTTGAGCCTTGCCTAACATAGGCACTATGGGGGTAGCAAGAGCCTTTGCCAATATCTGAAAGCCCAGGGGTGACAAGTGCAGTCCGTCCCTAGCGAAGCAGGTAGTTCAACAGAAGATAAATATGTGAAGGTGTAGTGCCTGTGATTAGTTAGCAGTAGCATATATGACTGCTCACGTGGACACATGCCAGGTAAGTCATATGCACTGTGTCACAGGCAATGTACATGTGAACAGGACAAACAGTGACATCCTGTCAAGTGAGACATGGACATACATATAGTAAGCTATGCAGATGGCACTAGGAGTCTACAGAAGCTCTATAACTATGCATTGCAGGTGTGATCAGTATTCCAGGGTAATTGCAAGCAAACATGCATTCAAACAAAGCTACAGTAAACAGGGCTGCATGTAGTCCATTGTACAACAAACAAGCTGTACCACTTCCAGTAGGTAACACTGCAAATATGCAGGCACTATGCACATGTACATGGAAATACACGGGTCAGATGGCTAGGGTCCAGTCTCAGCTCACACAAGTGTACAGACCATGTACTGTCAGGATGTACAATAACTGGATGGAAACCCATGTGCTCATACCTGCAGTAATACACATGTCAAATAACAGACACTGAGCCTTCACTCAGTGGTTCCATGCTTAGTAGGATGTATGCTACCTGGCCTGCCACCACAGTATTCCTGACATATATGGGGACTCTCCCTTCTGTGACAGTTAGTTTTGTGTGTTGGGGCTGTCTAGCATGGTATGAGATGTGAGCTTGCAGTGCTAGGGTGCTCCTGTGTGTCCTGTACCAGTCGTGTAGTACTGCACATATATCAACATCCTCAAACATCCGCATTGCAGAGTCCAGTGTGGGCAACATGCCACTTGCAGTTTACATGTCCATCATTGCGTATTACTACATTCATTACCTTATCCCCTGTGCTACCTATGTATGTAGCCTTCTGTTGACATCATTACCACCAGTATGCCAACATGTGCAGATGATACACTATGGTACTTACCATGGGTGTAGACAACAGTACATGACAATCACACACTTACTGCATCAGGCATGCTGTGATATACCCACATTTAATTCAGCACACAGTACTGTTAACAACATGATACTATTACTACAAATCTATGTGGTCACCCTGTGCATCAGCAACATGTTAACCTGTACCTGCACAGTTGTTACAGATTGCAGGAGGTGGCACAGTTTCTTTATATGCACAGGATGTGAACTTGGTATGCCTGAGTCAGCCACCGATACCACTGATTGACATGTATGTGTATGTGTGTTGGTGAGGGACAGCAGTAGAAGGTGGGGCAATGTTGATGCAGTGTGTGTGTGTATGCGGTAGCCCTAGGTGTTGTCAATTTGCATGTGTGTATGGATGCACACAGTTCCACCTCATGGCTGCCATATACTGGTGTTTGTGGACAGCCACAGACTGTACCTGCCAGGTCATACAGATCAGTGTCTCTGGCCACGGACACGGTACCTGTGCCTTGCAGGGGTGCTACAGACCATATCCAGTACCAACCCAGACTGGGTACTGTCATTAGAAGCAGGTGTTCATTGACTGGACATAGATCCCTGTCAGGCCTGACCAGAGCCACGTGCACGTGGTCTCCTGGGGCGGTCTGATGACAGTACAGACCCAGCATTGATGGGGCTGCTGCTGGCACTATGGGGGCAGCCGCGGCCCTGTTGTCATCCGCGACCACTGCCAGCTGCTGCTGTTGCTGGCATATGGCCACGTTGATGCCTCAACCTCCCACCATCGCCCTGGCTCATGGACATGTAGTTGTGGAATCAGTCTAATATGTCCCCACAACGTCTGTCTATGACATCGGTGAAATCACGGATGGCAGCCGCAATGTCACGCATACTGTCAGTCATGGCTGTGCGACATGCTGTCAGCTCCCTCAGACCCTGTCTAGTGTACCGTTCCATACATGACTGTGCCTGCATGAGAGCCCGAAACATAGCTGAGGTTGTAAGACCTCTGTGGGCACATCAAACAGGGGCAGTACGCCCACGGGTGCTCCCACGAGAACCCCTGGACATCTGTCTGTGTGGTACCATCTCTGGGCCATGCCCATGGCTGCTGTGTGGGGAGGCATATGCCACAGATACCACATTACCCTGGTCAATGCCCGCTGTATGCTGTCCATCACCTAGAGACATTGGTGAAAAAGGGTGTATTGGCAGGATAACTGTGCACATTGATGGGGTCAACAGCTGTGTACTGTCAATCAGCTGACCAATGGCGGACCCTGGCATACCTTCCTGTGCCATTACACAGATGTCATCATTATCAGTACCCATGGCACCTGATTCAGGTTCCCTGCTACATTACACCAGAGCAGCACCAGAACCTGTGGGAGGGAAACAGGAAACACAGTTTACAATGTCTACACATTACCAGTGATGCACACATGCACACATGCGCACATGCATACATGCACACATGCACAGGTGCACACATCCACAGGTGCACACATGCACACATGCACACATGCACAGGTGCACACATGCACACATGCACACGTGCACACATGCACAGGTGCACACATGCACACATGCACACATGCTCACATGCACAGGTGCACACATGCACACATGCACACAGTTTCACACAATTGTACAGTACTCAGTATGCGTGATATCAACACACAGACACACCTACATGCATACAAAGAGCACTACTAAGTGAGCCAAATATTACTATTACTATCAAGACTATTACAGGAATTGTTAATACACACTCACCAGCATGGATAGGCTGCATTGCTGTTACACCAGAGGGACCTGCAGACATGAAGAAACTAATGTAAGTGGGCACAACTGTGCCATTGTTACTGAGTATGATACAGGTCAGTAGTACAACAGTCGCCTTTCACAGGTCAGCTGCTAATATTGAGGATATCACACTTGCACATTAAATACTATGGTGACAGCTACAAACCAAGGACACACCTCACACATGCATTAACTACCAGTGTACACAACAGTCAACTATACATATGTCATATTACCTGCACGTTCACTGTCTTGCTGCTGCGTGGCTCCAGCCACCATCATAATGCATGTCTGTCTGCTGCTGTTGTTGTTGCTGGCGGACTGGAGCCACTACACTCATGAGTAGTCCCTCCAGTCTGGTGAGTGGGGGATGTGTAGCCACACCACCACCTGTGGCGACCTGTTGCCTGTGGATATCCGACGCACGCTGACGGAAATGTCTGATTAAATCACTGCAGTGATGTTGTACCTGCTCATATGTCCTATTATGTGTGCCTATGTCATTTACCCGACGGACCAGGTCTTGCCACAGTGCAGCCCTCTCCTGCTGATTCTGGCTGGTGTGGGAAAAGTGTGTTGCATAATCCCACACCAGGATCTGGTGTATCTCCTCATCCTCAGCTGTGGAGTAAGTGGGATTCCGCGGGTGAGCCATGTACCTGAGAAAGAAAATAACCTGATATCAGCAATATATGTCAGCAGAATTTGGCACACATACTACACATGCTACTCGACTGTTATGATACAACATATCTCACATATATAGCATCTGTCTGTCTATTGGTGGATACACATGTAAATGGCCAGGTATCATTGCTCAGCCAGCAACTGTGCAACAGAACCTGGCACACTCAATACGACATACTACCAAACCCCAGCAGTCAGAACACTGATTCAGGTCAAGAGCACCTCCTCAATCTGGGGGTTTGTATCTAGGTACTGTATGGCCTACATCATCAACTTCTGTGAGTTGACCACACACTGATTGCCCTGGATATACATATCCCACCTCCACCACCAGCACAAATGACTATAGTGAATAACATTACAGATGCAAACTTTACACTTTGTAACAGTGACATGGTATCCTTTCAGCCCACTGGGCCAGTGGTAGATACAACCCACAATGCTGACCCTTACACAATTGCTTTCTACAGACATCTCCAAGAATGCATGGATCATGCAATCCCATATATGACCAAGACACTCTCCACAAAGGGACAGCATCCTGTCTGGTGGACCCCAGCCATAGACAGATTGTATTACAGAAGATGGAAGCTACTGCAAGACAGAGCATAATTCCATAAAGGGAGGGCATGTCTGAGCAGCACTAGTAAGGATCTATTTTCCATCATACAAACATCCATGGGCAACTTTGAGAGGGAAATCAAGAGGGACACTACAGATAACCAGAAGGCCTTCTTCAGTTAGGCTAGCAACCTGGTCAGAATCCATCCTCTATGCCCACAGTTAGTACACAACAACAAATATTTCACTGACACCACAGATATTGACAACATTGTGGCAGACATGTTCAGTGCAGGTGTCACCCCACCCTCTCCCCCAAAATAAGACATAGTTATCCCAGCTGACTGTAACCTCCCTGTCATCACAAATGTCCAGGTGAGAGCCGCCCTCAGGAAAGCAGAATACACAACATGAATGGAACCTGATGGTATCCCCAGTCGCATGCTACATAAACTCTGACAGGAGCTAAACACACATATAGAAGTGCTATGTAACACTAGCCTGACTACAGGATATGTACCTATACAATGGCGCACAGCAGCAGCAGTAGTTCCACTCCACGAAGGAGGCACCTCAACATACCAATACAATACAACACAATACATTACATTACAATACAATACTATACAATATGCTATTGCCCCTGGGACTACAGCAGCGTACTGTTCTGCTACCCTGACCATTGTGACACATGTGGTGTGATGGTATCTGCTGCTGTCACACAGTTACACAGGGTGACTCATATGGCATATTACCTATCTGACTAACATTCAGCAGGGGTATGTGTGACATGTACTCATGGGGAGCCTTGCTTCTTAACACTGTGTGGTTTATTGCAGGGTATGTCTTATCTGTGGGTAGGAACTTTTACCTCCACATGTGCTCTCTATTGCAGTGGCATGGATGACACATAGTCATTTAGGTTGTGGATGGTGTGAGGTGTTACTATGGTTGTTGGACATCTGTCATGGGTGTGACTTACATATGTAAATCTGGGAGTGGTAACCTCTATGTGGGTAGTATATGTGTACTCTGTGGTGTTGTCAGTCACTGTGCATTGGTAATGTGTTTGAGTGCATTGTCACAGTGTTGTACATGTCACTGTGTCCTTCTCCATATCTGTAGCTGCCGTGTGAGGTCCATACCATGGCATCCATTATGTGGTGTGGAGGGGTACACCGACCTACATGTCCATAGCTGACACACCAGGTCCGCTGACACATACCATGTGCAGGTATTCCAGGGATAGTGTGCCACTATGAATATGATTGGGGCCACTATTGTACATATTTATGACCCTGTTCACCCCTGACACATGCAGTGGTGGGCAGCCAATCACATATCTGGTGGTTACTGGTGTAGGTGATTTGAAATGTGGTATGGTACTCCGGTTTTGACACTGGTGTTCACTCCATGCCTTTGTCACTGGGCACCTGTTGCAATACATCTGTACACATGTGCCTCACTCAGAATTTATATACATCTCTCTCTCTCTTTATATATATATAGATATATGTATATAGATATATCTATATGTATATATATATATATATATATATATATATATATATATATATATATATATATGTCTGTATACATATACACATATATATATTGATGTACATATATTGCTATAGATGTGGAGAGGGGGGGACACAGAGGGGGTGAGAGTGACAGAGGGGGTGGGACAGGGTGTGTTGAAGGTTGTCATATACAGTCATACCTGTAGATAGTCAGATCAGTCTGTTTATGTATATGTACCTACATATATCTATATCTGTATGTGTGCATTACATATATATGTTTGTACATATTCTATCTATCTACATCTGTCTATGTATTCCTACATCTCTCTCTCTCTATGTATGTATACATATATGCATATTTTATATATATAATATATATATATATATATATATATATATATATATATATATATACATACACATACATACATATGTTGACAAACATACGTATCCATATGATAGACAGGTATATCAACATGTTTGTCTACCATACTGTATACACACACTAACATACTGCTAAACATACATAACTGTGAAACCTACTTTGTACATTGCACTACAACCTACAATCAACCAACATTGATATGTGCACATAGATGCTCTCACATACAAATGTATGTACAGCCTTCACTGATAGTTGCTGTATGTCCCCTGCCCTTTACACATCTTCATATACATATGGATACAGACCAATGACACATATGGAGGGTTCACAGTATGTAGACCTTTATAGTATTACTTTACATTACCTGTGTTTGTCACAGCTGCTTGTGTTGCCGTCTGGTTCTCTGTCCTGCTGCTCCACTTCTCAATTGTCAGTTTTCAGGTGGCTGTTGCTGAACAATTTGTTTGTGTCTGCTTAATTGCAATTTTCTCTGTCTCTGTCTCTCTCTCTCTCTCTCTCTCTCTCTGTCTGTCTGTCTGTCTCTCACGTCCTTCTCAGGGTGCAATGAAAGTATTGCATGTGTGGACTGGGAGTACAGCATACTTTTGTAGGTATCTGCATATGCCCATGTGATGGCCTCTGCACCAATTGTTAGCCAGCATTTGTTAATTGCATGCAGCCAGTTGTGTACTGATTGCAGTTCTCACTGTGATTTCAGAACAGTGCTATAAAAAGGTATGTGAGATAGGCGTAGCCCTATAAGAATTTAAGGGCAGGGACCATGCTGTTATGCTGTGGACAATGTTCTGTGAGTGTAAAGGTTGGTATCTCTCTCATATTTCCAGCTGTGTTGTAGATTAACATTCCTCCATTCATTTCTCCAGTTTCCTGTACTGTGTATGTACACTGACACCTACAACTACTACTACTGTTAATGTGTGTGTGTGTGCTTTCCTTTCACTTTTGCTTGCACTTTGTTGCTAAAGCTTCAATATTTGCCCTTTACAGTCACTACTTGTATGCCTGCTAGGTGTCCTGACTGTAGCGTGCTGCTGTAGCTTTCCTATTTTCCATGTACATTCACACCTTGGAATGCTTGCTATATCTGCTAGGGTGTTACAGCATGCAGTGTGGTCTGGCCATGGTGTGGGCCTTGACATCTATTAGGGTATTTGAGTATGCTGCTGAGCAGGCCCCAGAGACTTTCAGGTTCATCTGTTATCTGCCTCATGGAATGGTACATATCAGTGGGGTACACCCATTAAATTGTCTGGTATGCTGCAGTTGTGACTGTGGGTTAGCATGAGCATATGTATTACTACACTTATTCTGCCATGCAAGTGGTGAATTCTTTCAGGACTCCATAGTTACCATTGCATGTGTTACACTTTTCTGCCTACTGTTTGCACATTTCACATGGAGTCTGTGGGGCATCCCTGTAAGTCATTCACTGTTGCTATGTCTAGGCTCTTAACTATTCAAATATGGTGGTGTCAGACCTGTCATGTGTACAGATATTTGCAGGTTGTCCACATTTCTGCCTCATATTTTGGTCAATATCTCATGCACAGCTTTTTCTGGCAAATCACTCTGGGCTCAAGTCAGAATATAGTGACAAACATTCAAGTTTCAGACTTCATACCCTTCCAAACATCCCACAAAATGCAGACCCTGTTACTCTCTGAACTGTCTGTGTTTGTTGTAACATTATTTGTAATATGTCCCTGGTTTTGGGCCTTTGCTCCACATATTTTATTACTTGGTCCGGATGTGTTCCTGTAAGAGGTTGTGGGGTATGGGCAGTGATTATCCTGCTGTGAGTATGTGTGTGGCTTGCAAGGTGCTATAGTGACATTATTACCTACTAGCTACCAACTAGCATGGCTGTTTCTGTTCACACACTACTATTATGGAAATCCACTAGTTTTGATAGTAACTCTAAATGACACGCTTTGTGTACTACACATCTATATTCCCTTTACATTCATTCCTACTATTACATTATATATTTATTTTAGCACAATGTTCTTGTATAAGAGTCATGGCTTAGTGGTAAGTCATGCAGACTACTGTTTCCAAGGTCCTGGGTTTGGGACTGCCAGTGGGATTTTATTTTGCTTCTGAACTGACTACAAGACCTGTCAATCAAAGTGACTAAGGCACTTTTAAGCAGTTGTAACCGGGTTAGCGCTGGTTTGCGCAGAGCTCACACATGCGCACTGGCGTTAGCTCACAAGACACAAGTGCACACCCGCTTACAACCGCTTAAACGTGTTTACTCTTGCGTACACCCATGCCATTTTCTTTGAAAGAAATGAAAATGGGGAGACAGGAAAGTGGTGAAAAAGGGGTCACAAAGAGGGTAAGACAGTAGGGAAACAAGCTTGGGTTTTGCAGGAGGGATGTAGGTAAGGCCCATAGCTGCCCATTTCTTCATCAGCAACAGCTGTGCATATGTTTGTAATTTGGTGTGACATTTGATACCTTCCACCCCTGAGAGAGGTGTAAGGACAACAGTAATACTTGTTGTACAGCCAATTGTAATTGATAGTTTCCATGTCTGGTAGACATATGTGCGGAATGGGCAGCTATGTGTGGGGCGTAATTTCTTTGCGGGTACAGAGTGCCCCTTTTTTTTTTTTCAGGTGAGAGTGGTATGTCAGGTGAAGGAAGTCAGTACAGCTGGGGAGGTAGGTTGGATAGGTAAACAGACAAGACAAACAAGACGCATACAGGGGTGGTGTATGACACGTGTGGGGGGGTTACACAATTGACGGGGACGGAGGTTTGGATATCCAGAGCCCATGAGCCCACAGATGGCAACAGTGGAACTGATATCCCCACCCAGAGGCAGTTGCCACTGTTCTTTCACTGTCCAGGACAGGGCTGTGCTGGGAGCTGTGTAGGCCGGGCAACAGGCATGCCCGTAAGTTGTGCCACCCATGCTTCAAGCTGGCGTAGGGGCTCGAGAACAGAGTCCTGAATCTCCCTAGGCACCACAGTCCGGATGCTATGGAGGGTGAGTGGTGGTTCTTCTCCGGCCACACTTGCAGAGGGGGGGTGAGCCCCATCCCCTGCAGCGCTTCCACCCACAGGTGGCACAGGGCCACCGGAGGAGGGTCCAGACTGGGCACTAGTGCCAGGTGCATTTGCTAACTGAGGTGGGAGAGGTGGGTCCACTGGGACCCGCCTTCCCTGTCATTCTAAGTTTTGCATTATGTCATGACAGTTTGGGTTAGTAACATACAATACCATTCGCAATTAGTTGTAACAGCATGCATTAGTATTCCCATTAACCAAACACCCAGATATTCACACCATTGAACAGCAAGCATAACACATGCATAATTTGAACAGCAATACACAGTCCAACAACATGCAGGGTTGATTGATGGCAACAGGCCATCAGGTTTGGATGTATGAACAGGGCAGATGCATCAATGGACATGCAAATATTTAGGACTCATCAGGACAAATGTCCAGGGGTGTTAATTGTGATTGCACATACCATTTTCACGTGGAATGGATTATATGTGGTTATAGGGAGGGGTGAAGAAACTATTATTAACACCTTTGAATACCAATACATATGCTGTACATTTCTAATAGCTATGCAGCAGACAACACAAGTGTACTCAGCACGGTAAAGGCAACTGTATAATGAAACAAAGTCCATAAAAAAGCAAAATCCTTTAATCCATGGAAAGACATAGACATAAAATGAACGCTTTCGCGTAACTCAATGTACGCTTCATCAGATTTCAAGTTGCAATGAATCTCATTCAGTTTAAATATAAATCCAGCACTTTAATTGACATCAATCAAGCAATTAACTGAAGTATTGATTAAATAATTTACTAACTGCAGAGAACACATTTTTAAATAGTGTTTACTTAAGTATTATTTGTTGTTTATTTATCTATCTAGAGGTTATGACATTAATATGCTTAAAGTTTCTTATAACTGCTTGCACTTGATATTTATATAAGGTCTTTTCAAAGAAGACAGGGTTTGTTCTCTGCAGTTAGTAAATTATTTAATCAATGCTTCAGTTAATTGCTTGATTGATGTCAATTAAAGTGCTGGATTTATATTTAAACTGAATGAGATTCATTGCAACTTGAAATCTGATGAAGCGTACATTGAGTTACGCGAAAGCGCTCATTTTATGTCTATGTCTTTCCATGGATTAAAGGATTTTGCTTTTTTATGGACTTTGTTTCATTATACTGTTGCCTTTACCATGCTGAGTACACTTGTGTTGTCTGCTGCATTGTTATTTTCTACTTGACAAGTGGACTCTGGTTGGTTTGAGCAGTTTTTTGTATTTGCATTTCTAATAGCTACAGATATATACACACTACTGCTCTAACTACAGTTTCCTATATGATAACTACTTCACTTTGGTGATAGGACTATTCATGCTACATCAATATACATTTTATTGTTATTCATACATGTTCATATCTGGCTTTGTTCAGCAACATCATCATGCTACATTTGTTTTATATAGCTATAGACAACTGTGGATGTTTGATATTTCAAACAATCATACTATCTGCATATTGCAGACTGAGAACAACATATCCAGATTTTGGGATACACATTCCAGCTGCAGCAACACTTTGGACACATTTTGCAGTTTGGTTCTACTTGTCACATTCATTTCATTCTGTACTGACTGCAGTATACTTTATACAGGGGTTATTACTACTTTATTGGTGGATTCATGACTCTTTCTCACACCCTCTCACTTGTTTTCATTTTACTATTCAGGATGGTGCTTACTTCTAGGCTATGATATGCACTATGATATTATAGGTGGGACATCTTTATTTCAGAATTTATTTCATACATTTTCACTGTTCTGTTGGGATTTCAGACTGCAACACAGTTTGTAATCAAGCAATACTTGCAAACACTTTTACACTGTTACTTGCACATTTTATTAGTTAGTGACTACACTGCATTCTTTTGCTAACTGTCATACTTTTATATTTCTTTACAGTTACTGGGTGTGGATTACTGACCTGCCTGGTGGCACAACCGTACCAGCCTATTGCCATAGGCTCGTTGGTTCGCAGAACGGACACCTGCAGCTGTAATATAAATGGAGTAATATTGGAATACACATGTCCGTAATATCAGCTAATTTAATTTCTTAAATACATAATTAAATGTAACTTACTCAGTAGTGGGGCGTTGGGCATTTGCTGGGCCTCCTGTATCCATAGGTTCAATTGGTCCTGCTTGCGTCTCTTCAGGTCCGCATGGTGGTGACGGACCTGCTCACCAGTCCTTGGAATCCCTGTGGCACTGGTCAGATCATGAGACAACCGGTCCCATGCCTCAGCCCTATATGCTCCCCACAGGACCTGGCCCTGCATGAGTTGGGCCTCATGATTGTGGACTAGGAGCCAGACCATGTATCTGGACTCCTCAACGCCCCACCTCTGTGCTCGAAAGCAACTACCCTCACCTACACCTGACATTCTGGCTGCAAGTCAGTTCTACAATAGTTTATGATGTGTATTCCCACCTATGGGTCTTATATATGCCATTTTTCCCGCACTTCTCTGTGATTGGCAATTTTGGAATTGTATCCACTTCACAAGACCTGCTTTGTCATGCTCCACTTTCTTTTCATTCCTATATATGTGCTATTACTGCATTCCTGAGTACAGCTGTCATACCTTAGTGGTTCAGTACCTTGATTATGGTGCATGGTATCCTGGGTTCGAACCTGGCCACTGCTTTTTATATTTTCTGACTGTCTAGACAGGCTAGGGGGTGTGTCTGTGTAAAGGCAGTTTTGTTACAGCTTGCTCAACGTTGCCCGTCGGTTAGCTTGTTGGCGCGGTGCGTAGCTCCGCGCAAACGGGGTGTGCTGGTTTAAGCCTCATTTGGCTATCAGCATGCATAGTCATCTCAGCTCAGCTAGGGGCACACAGTTTGAGTGTGTGAAACCACTGCTCAGCTACGGGCACTTATTTTGCACCTGTTAAACCATTGCTCACCTACAGGCAGATGCACTCACCTTGTTAAACTGTCGCTTAGCTATAAGCACATGTGGCATTTTTTTATTGTTTTGTTACCTCACATTTCTTCAAAATAAATGGACTATTTCATTACATTTTACATTAAATGTGATTTTATATGTGTACATGTTTGTCAGGGACTTGTTTCGTGCTTATTTTGCTAAAAATAAAAGTCGGTGTTGTGGGGGCTCAAACCATGAATGCCTGCTCTTCAGCCAACATCTCTACCACTACGCTATGGCTTCTTGGCTTACTTTGCATATTTAGTTCTTATATGCTTTCCCACTGACTGCTAACTGTAGCTGTGCTATGGGCACGCCCGCGCAAACGAGCACACTCATGGTTAAGCAGCTTTACAATTTAAAAAAAATATATAACATGTTCATTTATATATTTTATGTTCATAGTCTGTGGGGGCATGTGTTGTGTTGTGTTTATTCACATTTCCTTGGATTCTGTTGTGGGTGTTTACTTTGGGCACTTTTACACTTCTGGGGGCGTGTCCGCTTGCAGGGCTCGGCCTACGGACACACCCCCTACTGTCTTACATGGACCGTGTTAGACTTAGGTGTGATTCAGCATGATCTCATGAATATGCAAAGCATGCTGACATCACTCCGTTTAACTGCAGCCTCCGTGTAAGAGTTATAACTCTTACACGGAGGCTTCGTGAATCCTTGCCTATGTCTTCTAAAACTTAAAAGTTTAAAAAGAAAGTAAATAACCTCATACATTTTTCTTAGGTTATTAGTATGTTCTATTTATACTATCATCTTTTTGTATAAACGTCATACATAAATATATATTTTTTATGTGTGGGTATACATATATATATATATATATATATATATATATATATATATATATACTTTTTTATCATATATATTTTTTATATAAATACCTTTAATATTAAAGGTTTACAGGTGGTGATGATGTTTCTATAAGTTGTAATCAGTTGGCAGTTTACAACAATTGTGATATCATAGTTTTTAGTTATGAAAGATTATTCACAAGATATTTTATAAGTTTTAATAAGGTACTACTTTTTGTAGAATCAATACACTATTTAGGTAAGATCATGTGACTGTATTTCACTATTTAATGGCTAAGTGTTGTTTTGAAGTGTAATCTGAAGAAGTTGCCTTAATAAGGTGATGAAAAGCGCTGAATTAAAATAGTACTTTCCAAGAGTGGTTTGAAGAATATTCTTTGGAGTTTGGTGCCGTTGGTGTTTTTTCGGAGCTTTGTGTATACAATTGCTGCAGTTTTGAACATTAACTAGAGTTTTGTTTGTTTAACAACTTTGTAATGTTCGACAATACGATTTACAAATTGGTGTGGCTATGGGTTCACCATGTGGGGGAGGTATGCTAACTTGGTGCTGGCCAGCTGGGAACATAAAAACATTCTTTCAGATAATGAGTGGTCTGACAGAATAAAGACGTACACAAAATTTCTGGATGACATTTTTATACTGTTTAAGGGTACTGTATCCAAAGCCCAGAGTTTTGTGCAACATCTTAACAGCAGCACCAATTTTTTCAAGTTCACCCACACATTCATGAGAATTCTATTATGTATTTAGACATTGCGTTAAAAAAGAACATAGAAGAACAGCGCTATGTAGCCAGGATATATTGTAAACCCACATATTCTAACACCATGCTTCACTACACAAGTTGTCATCCTATACATCAGAAAAGATCTGTACTTAAAGGACAACTTGTCCGTGCAGCAAGGATGGTGACTGATGAAGTGACTTTCCTTGAAGAATGTGAGATGCTTAAAGTTATGTTTCTAAAGAGAGGTTACCCAAACACATTGGTCCTTGATTTAGTAAATGAAGTCGTAAACAAAAGGAGAGAAGGGTTTTATAAACCACTTCTTAGACCTACTATTAGGACAGTCACCTCAGAAGAGGATGTAAATTTGGAAGTAACCACTAATATAAATCATGATTGTACACAAACAGTAGGTGTAGCCACTAGAAAAATTTCATTTTGTTTGGAAGTCAAAGCAACTGAGGTTATATTCAAAAGAAACTAGAGCATCTTCTTGATGGAACCAGACATGTTGAAGAAGATGGGTAATTCACCATCTTTAATTTACAGGAAGAACAGGAACTTGAAACAGATCTTAGAAATGGAACCCCAGACCTGTAGTAGATCTGGTGGCACATTCAAATGTGAAAACTGTAACTACTGCAGATATATAGCAATAGGGACAGAATTCACAGCAGATTCCTTTAAGGTAAAAACTAAGGGTAGATTTAACTTTAACTCTAAATCCATTGTCTACCTGGCTAGTTGTGTAGCCTGTCCAGCATATTATGTTGGTAACATGGACAGAAAACTAAGACAGAGGATTTATGAGCACACATACCATATTTGAAAAAAGTCACCTTCTAACGCATTGGCAAGGCATTGTGCTGAACACCCAACACCGCTTTCAATTTAGAGTGATTTGTCAGGTTACTGTTAATCTAAAAGAGGGTCCTTATCATCTAATTTGGAAAGACAGGAGTTGATTTTGCAACTGCGTCTCAACTCTTATAACCCCCAGGTTTGAATGAAGTCACTTCCATTGCCTGTATTCTGAAATTAAAGAGCCTAATGCGCTAGACAAGTCTTTTGTCTAACTAAGTCTTTTAAGCAGCTCTAGTTGTAATTGAGTAAAAGAATGCAGGTTTTCGCTTCAAGTTTTAAATCTTTTAAAAAAATGTCTCATCTTACATCTAAGCTTGCTTCACCCTTGTTGGTGATTTCTGAAAGCATTACAGTTGAGTCAATCAACACTGGTTAAAGTTATTTTATTTTATTTTATTTTGAGAGCAGCTTTCTTTTAGTTCACTTGGAGTGCTCTTGTAACTCATAACAATGTTTATATAAACATTTACATTTATATATATATTTCAATAGTTTTTTCATCATATTTTATCCCATATTTTAAGAGTTACACTCTGTCCACCTAAATGCAGTGATTTAATGTGTCTTTATTTGTGCACAAAAGCAGCTACACATTTTTTGTTTTTTACAGGTTTTCACAGTTGCTGTTTTTGTATTAGACTTGTTGCTGATGTCATGTGTCCAAGCGTAATTACTTAATTACTTATGCGATACCATTGGTTAATGTTTTTTGAAACCACCATGTGGTCTGTATTAAAGTGAGCACTTGTGCTACTGTTGTAGGTCTGAAGAAGTCTTCTAAATTAAGACGAAAAGTGCTTAACCGTTTATTTTTGTATCATACTGTTTAGTTGCAAAGTAATAAACCTGTTTTTACTTTTTTTTTTGCTTTGGAGACTTTGTGTCCTTGAGCCTTCGTTTGTTGCCTCATATTTGTAGTCAATGCCTCTTACAGTTGTGTATTGTCTGGCACATCATTGGCAACCCACTAAAGACTGAAGTCATAACATAATAGCATGCATATGATTTTCTGATGTCATATCTTGCAGAGTAGACCTGTGAATGTAACACAGTCTGCGCTGCCAACTAAGTGGGTTTCAGCTAGATTCATATAGTGACACTATTTTCCAGCCTTTGGCCACCAGTGATGTGTGCCTTTGTGAAGATGTCTTGCTCTAACAGGAGCTAGGTGCCTTAGCATGAAACCCATGGCAATGCAAGTGTACCTTGTCTTGTAGGATAATGACAATTTTGCATTCACTGACACCTGCTTTGTAGCTGTGGAGAGCACAATAACCTTGCCAGGTTACTCATCCCATTATACATTTAGTCCCAAATGGAGGGCTGCAAAGCCACAGGAGATGGAGTTTTGAACATTATCATACACATACACACCTCCAGGCTGGCCAAACAGTATGTCACACAGGAGACAACCTGAGTGCAGTTAACAGTTGACAAAACACCTACTCAAAATATTAATAGCTACAAGCCTCCAAGCATGACTATGGACACCCACCACACCTATTGGGACTTGCTGGAATCTGTCAGGATTCATTCATCTACCCTGCTCCTGGGTGACTTCAACTACCCAGTCAGAGTGTGCATGACCTGTGCCACCTGAACATGAATGCACAGAGATTTCTTGGCTTTGTCAATGTCAATGCAGTGGATCAGCCTGTCAACACTCCTATGACAGGTAGAAATATCCTATACCTGGTCCTAACCAACATGAGTAGTCACTGTAACACTCCTATAGTGTCATCCTCGATGGTAAGATCTGACCACATAGCCATCACTGTTCAGGTCACCATCTCCCCTGCTCCCCCCCTTGTCAGGGTCAAACAAAATTAACTTTACACAAATGACTATAAATATCTTCAGAGCAGGTAGAAGTAGCTTTACTGCCAATGTCCCATCAGTTGGAACTAGCAGTATTGTCCAGCCCCACACCACAATACTATGTGGACACCTACATAGCTGTATGTACTCAGCAATACCTGACAGGACAGCATTATCTCCCTCAAGGTAAGGTAAACGTCTGTGGTAGGCAGCAATACACAAATACCATAATAGGTAGACATAATTGCTGGACAGGGCCAAGAAGGAACAGATGCCTTATTGGAAGCAATGTCATCTTGGTCCACACATGCAAATAAGGTCATAGGTGAATTACCTTATGGCTATCTTTGATTGCAAATTGGACAAATCCACCAAGGCCAATCACTAGGCCTTCCACACATGTGTCTGCAATCCCAGAGGCAACACACAAATCTGCTCTGTAGTGGTGGTCAATAACACCACATACACATACGGCATAGATATAGGCAACCGGCTGCAGACAGGTGAAGTGTAAACATCAGCCCCCCTGTCCCACCATCAGTACACATGTGCATGCACAGCACCTGCCCCCTCCCCTCATCATCAGAAAGCAGGTCCGTAATGCCCTCTCAGAGGCAACACACAGAAGTCTCCATGGCCCTGATACCATCCCTGGCTGCATCCTGCATGAACACAGGCATGGGATCTCAGATCCATTCTGTACTCTAGTCAACCAAAGCCTGAGCACCGTTGTCATCCAATTGGCACAGAGGACAGCCACTGTCATCCCTATACACAAAGAAAGAGCAATCCACTGACCCAGCCAATAATATGCACATCAGCCTAACTAACCTGCTCTGCAAGGGCATGGAAGGCAATATCAAGGACATTATGAACAGGGACATTGGCAACATCAAAATGCCTAAGGCCACACACCATGGTATTGTCAGAGGGAGATCAGGCCTGTTAAACTTAGTCAACCGCTCTGAAGTGGCCAACAAACACAAGGAAGAGTGGAAGTTGGTAACGATGCTTACCTTCATCTAGCCCAGTTCTCTCACAAGAATCCCCAGTTGGCTGGGATACATACGCTTACACAGCTAAGCATCAACCTGTATGTTACCAGATGGGTAATTAACTGGCCGAATGATAGTGCTCACTTGGTCAAAGTAGTAGAACCCACCTCTAGTAGTGGAGTCTTCCAAAGCGGTGTACCCCAAGGATTGGTCTGGGTGCCTCTACTGTTTGAGATATATGTATTTGAGGTACAGGGCAAAAGCAGTGGTCTGTGGCTGACCAGATGTACAGATTCTTGCAAGCTGGCCACTGTCTTACATTCCCCTACTGATGTGAGCATCTCCCCAAGAGGTCCTCACCCAATTAATGACTGGTGCAAGAAACATTTCCACAAACTGAATGCCAGGAAAGGCATCATTCTCCCTGTTGTGGCAGATGTCATCCACACTAATTATGACAGCAATAATGTACTGAGCATGCAATCAGGTGTGAGGTGACATGTGCACCAAGATTGGTAGCAATTCCTTGTATGGAAGGCTGTCTACATGTCCCACCCCACAAATATGGGTATGTCATCCAGGAACCAGGAGGCCACAACATCCCTGTACTCCACCCTTATCAGATGCATTACCAAGTACAATGGCTCCTTTGGCATGTGCCTTGGCAAGCAAATGCAGAAATTGCAGAGACCACAAAGGTTGCTGACCAGGCAAATCCAGGGTCTGTGACACCTATCCAATACAGGTAGGCTGAAAGGCCAGTCCTTGTACTCAGTTTCATACAGACTGATCATAGGTGACCTGAGTCTGGCACAAATGGCCATTTCAAAACTAGCATTGGTAGCATTTCTGCATATCTGTAAGACAAACCCCACTCATGCATCATGCAGGTAAGGCCCTCAACTGGTCTGTGACATGTATAGTACTTGTTGCTGGGATAGTGTAGTGTCCAACACAATGCACTTTCTGTAAAATACACTCCCTCCCCATGTCTAGCAGAGTACGTGTAAAGCCCTCTTGAAGAAGAAACTGGACAACTGCATGGGAAATGGATGGGACACCCCTGGGATCCCGCGGGTGTACCAGCTGAATAATGGAAACAGGTGTTGGCCTAGAAGGTACATGGGTGAATGTCTGGGCCAGGCTTATGAGGGCATCAGGGTCAATAGCCTGGTATCATCTTATGAGGCTATGCACCTAGTACTTTACATGTTTCCTGTATATATTGCAGACTGTCCTGCAATATTATCTGAACTGAATCCATGTGAGTCTGAACTGTGTAGATAATGCAGTGATAGTGTATAGTCTTGTCCCTTCATCAGTTATCATCACATATCATTACACCTTGTCACTGTGTGTGGTCTGTATAGCAGTAAGGCATCTCTTATAGTACATCCATATGCACTTGGTGACACTGCATAGCTAACTCCAACAGCCTTGGTCTTGGCCACAATTACCATTCTGCGACTAGGCCCATCACACAGTAGGATTTGTAACCCTTTGTTGTGGGCCTTACAGTAGCAGTGAAAGAGATGGATTGTGGCAGGCAGAACTACCATAAGGTCTGCCCTGAAGAGCCTATAGGTGTCACAGCTGTGCCAGACTGTACCAAGAGTGTGTGTGTGTGTGTGTGTGTGTGTGTGTGTGTGTGTGTGTGTGTGTGTGTGTGTGTGTGTGTGTGTGTGTGTGTGTGTGTGTGTGTGTGTGTGTGTGTGTGTGTGTGTGTGTGTGTGCGTGTGCATGTGTGTGCATGTGTGTGTGTGTGTGTGTGTGTGTGTGTGTGTGTGTGTGTGTGTGTGTGTGTGTGTGTGTGTGTGTGTGTGTGTGTGTGTGTGTGTGTGTGTGTGTGTGTGTGTGTGTGTGTGTGTGTGTGTGTGTGTGTGTGTGTGTGTGTGTGTGTGTGTGTGTGTGTGTGTGTGTGTGTGCATCTGTATCAGAGAACATAATATTGCATATGTTGTATTCCCCTTACAGCTGAACACAGGGGTTGGTGTCCCTCCCCCTCACAATCTGATGTCAGTGTCTTAGCAGACTCCCATAATGATGGTGGTCATAGTGAGACACAGGTGGGGTTGTTGGTGCCTGAATCTGTGCCATTGTTTGGTATCCCACTTCCAACCACCATGTCCCCGCACACAGTCAGTATGCCCACACATAGCTAGTCCCCAGCCGCTACTGAAAATGGACAGGTTAAGGGTGATGGCATGGAAGAGGCTAGTGTGTTGAGTATGGCAAGTGTGAATGTAGACACCAGCCATAGGCAGAGAGCAGGGAAGGTCAAACACAGGCAGATGGACAGGGGTGCTCGACAGAGGACTGCTGCCCATCAAGCCCCTGTCACAAGTGCCACAACAGGTGACACCAGATGCATGTTATGGTCCATCATGAAGGCACATGTGCATACCAACTGCAACACCAGACCAATGCTCATAAATGCAGCACTCCCTGCCATGCATGACAACCTCCACAGCATTTGTGATGGCATAAGTCATCTTTCCAATGTCGTGGATAGACAGTGGGGTGAGACATTGTCACTACTTGACCGTGCAATGTCTGTGCCTGAGCATGTGGTGGGAGTAGGGCATTGGCCAGGTGGACTTAGGTCAGCAACATGATCAGCTGTGAGCCCACATACATTCACATTCCCATAGTGGCAGTACCAACAGCACTACCAAAGAGAAGGTGCTGTCCACACAGCACTGGAGCAGGCCATAGGCACATTGTCCCGGGCAGTCCCATCAGGGACATGGATCCAGCAGACAGTAGTCACCATCAGGGAGTAGTTCTGCACCTGTCCTTAAGTCTGGCGGTGCCAGTGATACTCCTGGCAGAACCAGCTACCACATCCCTGCCAGTAGATGCTGAACTGTATATCCTGCCATGTACTGTCAATGACTGTCCTACATAGCCCCGAGTTGGGCATCCACATCACTTTATGGTGTGCAGACAAACACTCATACATCCCTATCATAGGTCGGTCAAGACCAGACACACACAATTCCTCTGCATGGTCCAGTTGAACATCACCCCTCCAGACACACATGCCCACACACATGATGTCAGCTATATGGCCCAGCTTAGGCCTCTGGCAATCCAACACCACACTCTGTGCATGTGATGATACTTGTGCCACGGCCCTGTTATCCATACCATCAATGCACAGACAAACTCATATGGGTCTGATGCACAGGGTGACTATAGTACAGTGTAGCAATGTCATGTTGTGTAAGGTGCTGTTTGCTGGCAGTAGTTATGGGTACAAATTGAAGTATATGTACCTTGTTAGCCATGATGCACTACTACTGCTAGTACTGCTGACTGACTGTAGTGTCATGTACTGTATTCTGGTTGCATTCCAGGTGTCTGTGTATCTGCAGTTTGTAGGCCTGCTGACAGTAGCAATGATGAGTAAGGCAGAGTGGAAACACAGTGACCTTTTCATAGCCAAGGTACAGCTGTATATGTACATGTTCACCAGGTGTGTTTACATGCAAGAGTGTGTGAGAGGCAATTGTGGCAGACAGTGTGACCTTGCATACATCCCTTGACACAGCCACCTAGCCTTCTTACATGTCACCTCAGTCTTCTGAAGGACCGCAGGCTCACACATTCAGAGGGGGTTACTTGATTATTGGCACTAGGTCCCTCACAAGCTTAGACATTACTTCAACTGCAACAGATTCAGCTATCAGCACCTGTTGTCCCTGCCATTTCTGTCACATCCACTCAACCATCATGCAGTTGATGAGGGTATGCCTGGTACTGTGTATGACGGGTTTGGGTTATGTATTCCTGAAACAGGTCAGCCTGTTTTAGTCTACCCTGACAATCACCAGCATGTGTGTCTGCCATCCATATGTATGTCTGGACTCTTGTGCTGCTAGTGCACACAGAGTCATAGTCCTGTACATGGGGTAGCTGGCAAAGGGCTGAGCACAGCCCCTGCCTGCACAGTCTTATGAATGATAATGCTACATACATGACACAGATAGCACAGCAATACTGTAGTGTGGCAGTGTCTGCCACTATTGAAGTGGGTGACAATTTCAGGTGCTGTTAGGATTGCCAATGGTGGGTTCAGAGGCCCATAACATGTTAGAGCCATCTGACACACACACACACACACACACACACACACACACACACACACACACACACACACACACACACACACACACACCACTGCATGGGAACATGCATTGTGACACACATGCACATGGAGGTGACACTTAGAGTAGATGGCCTACCCATCTATTAATGTACAATACACAATGATACGACCATTGCATCATAGTAGCTTGGTGTTAGAAACTGTGTAACTGTGCTTGTACCATGGATTACATCTGTATGGGCTGACACTACGTTGGCAATGGGGGAGTTCACAGGGTGGAAGAAGCACACAAAATGGTATAGCCATCACATACACACACTGAAGATAGCCACAGGGGCTGTGCATACAGAAACATACACAGTTGCCAATAGACATATTAGTAACCCTATGTATCCACTTGTATGTACTACACTGCTGCTTACAAATGACATGCTCGACATAGATTATATGCCTGGGACATAACACATAACCTCTTACAACAGGTAATCTTGCAAATGCCTTCATGGATGGTGGGATAACCCACCAGACATAGCAATTGGTCTCATCTACTGCTTCTACAAACTTGCACAAATGATAGATTGGCAGACTTTGTATCAGCATGATGTGTCAATTAGGCACAATGTCTGATGCTGGCATGTGTGTCAGCATGGTAACTGTGACATATTTGGCAATGATATCACAGGAATGTTCATTGTCAGGGGACACAGATCACATATAGGTTGCAAACATGTAGCTATCCCATGTATATCTGTACAGATGACTGGTATGGGCTGTATAGTGTTACATGGTTCATGTGAGGCAGATGCTATTAACAGGATCTTTAAAGTAATGTCATGGTTAGGAGGTTAACAGGCCTTAAAATGGTATGACCTACACACACAACAGCCACAAGGGATATGCTTCACACACACTACTATAGTTGTCTGTATCGAGATTAGAACCCCTACCTATCTAGGTATTTCCACTATAGTATTACACAGTTATTGCCCACACCACAGAGTTTAGAGGACTGACAAGTGTATACAGGTACATCTAAAGTGAATTACCTCAACAGGCCTTGTAAAGTAGGGCAATGGGACGTGTACTGGCCAGTACATACCTCAAAATGGTATAACCCACTCCCCAGTGGATATGATTCTCACCTAAACACTAACACAGGGATGATGTGAGTCTTACACACACACTCAGTATCACAGTTGCCAGTACTGAGTTTAGAACCGCCTACCTATCTAACTATGTATACTACAGTTTTAGGCAGTTATACACACCACGGAGCTTACATCATTTAACTCTGTTGCAGGTATGTCTAAGGTGAGTACATCAAGAGCCCTTGTAAAGTTTGGCAATGGGAAATGTATTGGGTGGAAAGGGCATCAAAATACATTACCCTACAAACATACACACTTACAAACACCTTCACACACACATTTGGCACAACTGAGTGTAGAACCCCTGCCTATCTAGTTATCTGTACTATACTGTTACTTAGTTATTACATGTGCCATGGAGCTTATAGGGCTGAGTGCTGTCCAAAGTACTTCTAAAGGCAATAATATCAGCAAGACTGCTAAAGTAGGGCACTGGGAAGTGTTGTGGATAGGAAAGTCCTCAAAATACTTCAAACTACAAACACACACACAAACTCTTGCACATGCACTTACATACACACACACACATATTTGCCAGACCTGAGAATAGAACCCCTATATATCTACTTATTGGTATTATAGTGTTACACAGCTATTTCATGTGCTACAGAGCTTACAGGTCTGACAAGTGTTCAAAGGTGCTTCTAATGTTAATGACATCAGCAGGACTGCTAAAGTTGGGCACTGGGATGTGTACTGGGTGGGAAAGTCCTCAAAATACTTGGGCCTACAAATGCACACACATTTGTCAGAACTGGGAATAGACCCCTGCCTGTCTAGTTATTTGTACTATACTGTTACATAGTTATTTTATAGGACTGGGGCTGTGCAAACGTACTTCTAAGGGGAATGACATCAGCAGGACTGCTAAAGTAGGACACTGGGAAGTGTTGAGGGTGGGAAAGTCCTCAAAATACATCATCTTATAAACATACACTCTTACACACACATATACACACGTACACACATTTGCCAGAACTGGAAATGGAATCCCTGCCTATCTAGTTATCTGTACTATAATGTTACATAGTTATTGTACACGTTGCAGAGCTTATAGGTCTAGGGCTGTGCAAAGGTACTTTTAAGGGAAATGACATCAGCAGGACTGCTAAAGTGGGGCACTGGGAAGTGTACTGGGTGAAAATGGCCTAAAACTGTTTTACCTACAGACAAACACACACTCTCACACTTACATTTGCCAGGACTGAGATTAGAACCCCTATCTATCTAGTTATTTGCATGATAGTATTATGCAGTTATTGCATGT